>NC_054480.1:7031552-7286552 GCF_017639515.1 Carcharodon carcharias | reverse complement strand
CACACACACACACAAACTTACTTACACACACACACACACACAAACTTACTTACACACACACACACACACACAAACTTACTTACACACACACACACACACACAAACTTACTTACACACACACACACACACACACACAAACTTACTTACACACACACACACACACACACACAAACTTACTTACACACACACACACACAAACTTACTTACACACACACACACACACACAAACTTACACACACACACACACACACAAACTTACACACACACACACACACACACACAAACTTACACACAAACTTACACACACACACACACAAACTTACTTACACACACACACACACAAACTTACTTACACACACACACACACAAACTTACTTACACACACACACACACAAACTTACTTACACACACACACACACACAAACTTACTTACACACACACACACACACAAACTTACTTACACACACACACACACACAAACTTACTTACACACACACACACACACAAACTTACTTACACACACACACACACACAAACTTACTTACACACACACACACACACAAACTTACTTACACACACACACACACACAAACTTACTTACACACACACACACACACAAACTTACTTACACACACACACACACACAAACTTACTTACACACACACACACACACAAACTTACTTACACACACACACACACACAAACTTACTTACACACACACACACACACAAACTTACTTACACACACACACACACACAAACTTACTTACACACACACACACACACACACACAAACTTACTTACACACACACACACACACACAAACTTACTTACACACACACACACACACACAAACTTACACACACACACACACACACACAAACTTACACACACACACACACACACACACACACAAACTTACTTACACACACACACACACACACAAACGTACTTACACACACACACACACACACAAACTTACTTACACACACACACACACACACAAACTTACTTACACACACACACACACACACAAACTTACTTACACACACACACACACACACAAACTTACTTACACACACACACACACACACACAAACTTACTTACACACACACACACACACACAAACTTACTTACACACACACACACACACAAACTTACTTACACACACACACACACACAAACTTACTTACACACACACACACACACACAAACTTACTTACACACACACACACACACACACAAACTTACTTACACACACACACACACACAAACTTACTTACACACACACACACACACACACACACACAAACTTACTTACACACACACACACACACAAACTTACTTACACACACACACACACACACACACACACAAACTTACTTACACACACACACACACACACAAACTTACTTACACACACACACACACAAACTTACTTACACACACACACACACAAACGTACTTACACACACACACACACACACACAAACTTACTTACACACACACACAAACTTACTTACACACACACACAAACTTACTTACACACACACACAAACTTACTTACACACACACACAAACTTACTTACACACACACACAAACTTACTTACACACACACACAAACTTACTTACACACACACACAAACTTACTTACACACACACACAAACTTACTTACACACACACACACACACAAACTTACTTACACACACACACACACACACAAACTTACTTACACACACACACACAAACTTACACACACACACACACACACAAACTTACTTACACACACACACAAACGTACTTACACACACACACAAACTTACTTACACACACACACACACACACACAAACTTACTTACACACACACACAAACTTACTTACACACACACACAAACTTACTTACACACACACACAAACTTACTTACACACACACACAAACTTACTTACACACACACACACACACACACAAACTTACTTACACACACACACACACACAAACTTACTTACACACACACACACACACACACACAAACTTACTTACACACACACACACACACACACACAAACTTACTTACACACACACACACACACACACACACACACACACACACACACACACACAAACTTACTTACACACACACACACACACACACACAAACTTACTTACACACACACACACACACACACACACAAACTTACTTACACACACACACACACACACACACACACAAACTTACTTACACACACACACACACACACACACACAAACTTACTTACACACACACACACACACACACACACAAACTTACTTACACACACACACACACACACACACAAACTTACTTACACACACACACACACACACACAAACTTACTTACACACACACACACACACACACAAACTTACTTACACACACACACACACACACACAAACTTACTTACACACACACACACACACACAAACTTACTTACACACACACAAACTTACTTACACACACACACACACACACACACACAAACTTACTTACACACACACACACACACACACACAAACTTACTTACACACACACACACACACACACACAAACTTACTTACACACACACACACACACACACACAAACTTACTTACACACACACACACACACACACACAAACTTACTTACACACACACACACACACACAAACTTACTTACACACACACACACACACACACAAACTTACTTACACACACACACACACACACAAACTTACTTACACACACACACACACACACACACACAAACTTACTTACACACACACACACACACACACACACACAAACTTACTTACACACACACACACACACACAAACTTACTTACACACACACACACACACACAAACTTACTTACACACACACACACACACACAAACTTACTTACACACACACACACACACACAAACTTACTTACACACACACACACACACACAAACTTACTTACACACACACACACACACACAAACTTACTTACACACACACACACACACACAAACTTACTTACACACACACACACACACACAAACTTACTTACACACACACACACACACAAACTTACTTACACACACACACACACACAAACTTACTTACACACACACACACACACACACACACACAAACTTACTTACACACACACACACACACACAAACTTACTTACACACACACACACACAAACGTACTTACACACACACACACACACACACACAAACTTACTTACACACACACACAAACTTACTTACACACACACACACACACACAAACTTACTTACACACACACACAAACTTACTTACACACACACACAAACTTACTTACACACACACACAAACTTACTTACACACACACACAAACTTACTTACACACACACACACACACACACACACACAAACTTACTTACACACACACACACACACACAAACTTACTTACACACACACACACACACACACACACAAACTTACTTACACACACACACACACACACACAAACTTACTTACACACACACACACACAAACTTACTTACACACACACACACACAAACTTACACACACACACACACAAACGTACTTACACACACACACACACAAACGTACTTACACACACACACACACACACAAACTTACTTACACACACACACAAACTTACTTACACACACACACAAACTTACTTACACACACACACAAACTTACTTACACACACACACAAACTTACTTACACACACACACAAACTTACTTACACACACACACAAACTTACTTACACACACACACAAACTTACTTACACACACACACAAACTTACTTACACACACACACACAAACTTACTTACACACACACACACACACACACACACAAACTTACTTACACACACACACACACACACAAACTTACTTACACACACACACACACACACAAACTTACTTACACACACACACACACAAACTTACTTACACACACACACACACAAACTTACACACACACACACACACAAACTTACACACACACACACACACAAACTTACTTACACACACACACACAAACTTACTTACACACACACACAAACTTACTTACACACACACACACACACACACACACACACACACACACAAACTTACTTACACACACACACACACACACACACACAAACTTACTTACACACACACACACACACACACACAAACTTACTTACACACACACACACACACACACACAAACTTACTTACACACACACACACACACACACACAAACTTACTTACACACACACACACACACACACAAACTTACTTACACACACACACACACACACACAAACTTACTTACACACACACACACACACACACAAACTTACTTACACACACACACACACACACACAAACTTACTTACACACACACACACACACACACAAACTTACTTACACACACACACACACACACACACACAAACTTACTTACACACACACACACACACACACAAACTTACTTACACACACACACACACACACACACACAAACTTACTTACACACACACACACACACACACACACAAACTTACTTACACACACACACACACACACACACAAACTTACTTACACACACACACACACACACACACACAAACTTACTTACACACACACACACACACACACACACAAACTTACTTACACACACACACACACACACACACACAAACTTACTTACACACACACACACACACACACACACAAACTTACTTACACACACACACACACACACACACACAAACTTACTTACACACACACACACACACACACACACAAACTTACTTACACACACACACACACACACAAACTTACTTACACACACACACACACACACACAAACTTACTTACACACACACACACACACACAAACTTACTTACACACACACACACACACACAAACTTACTTACACACACACACACACACACACAAACTTACTTACACACACACACACACACACACAAACTTACTTACACACACACACACACACACACAAACTTACTTACACACACACACACACACACACAAACTTACTTACACACACACACACACACACACAAACTTACTTACACACACACACACACACACACAAACTTACTTACACACACACACACACACACACAAACTTACTTACACACACACACACACACACAAACTTACTTACACACACACACACACACACAAACTTACTTACACACACACACACACACACACAAACTTACTTACACACACACACACACACACACAAACTTACTTACACACACACACACACACACAAACTTACTTACACACACACACACACACACAAACTTACTTACACACACACACACACACACACAAACTTACTTACACACACACACACACACACAAACTTACTTACACACACACACACACAAACTTACTTACACACACACACACACACACACAAACTTACTTACACACACACACACACACACACAAACTTACTTACACACACACACACACACACACAAACTAACTTACACACACACACACACACACACAAACTTACTTACACACACACACACACACACACACAAACTTACTTACACACACACACACACACACACACAAACTTACTTACACACACACACACACACACACAAACTTACACACACACACACACACACACAAACTTACTTACACACACACACACACACACAAACTTACTTACACACACACACACACACAAACTTACTTACACACACACACACACACACACACACAAACTTACTTACACACACACACACACACACACACAAACTTACTTACACACACACACACACACACACACACAAACTTACTTACACACACACACACACACAAACTTACTTACACACACACACACACACAAACTTACTTACACACACACACACACACAAACTTACTTACACACACACACACACACAAACTTACTTACACACACACACACACACAAACTTACTTACACACACACACAAACTTACTTACACACACACACACACACAAACTTACTTACACACACACACAAACTTACTTACACACACACACAAACTTACTTACACACACACACACACAAACTTACTTACACACACACACACACAAACTTACTTACACACACACACACACAAACTTACTTACACACACACACACACACAAACTTACTTACACACACACACACAAACTTACTTACACACACACACACAAACTTACTTACACACACACACACAAACTTACTTACACACACACACACACAAACTTACACACACACACACACAAACTTACTTACACACACACACACACAAACTTACTTACACACACACACACACAAACTTACTTACACACACACACACAAACTTACTTACACACACACACACAAACTTACTTACACACACACACACAAACTTACATACACACACACACACAAACTTACACACACACACACACAAACTTACACACACACACACACAAACTTACTCACACACACACACACAAACTTACTTACACACACACACACAAACTTACTTACACACACACACACACAAACTTACTTACACACACACACACACAAACTTACTTACACACACACACACACAAACTTACTTACACACACACACACACAAACTTACTTACACACACACACACACACACACACACACACTTACTTACACACACACACACACACACAAACTTACTTACACACACACACACACACACACAAACTTACTTACACACACACACACACACACAAACTTACACACACACACACACACAAACTTACTTACACACACACACACACACACACAAACGTACTTACACACACACACACACACACACAAACTTACTTACACACACACACACACACACACACACAAACTTACTTACACACACACACACACACACACACACAAACTTACTTACACACACACACACACACACACACAAACTTACTTACACACACACACACACACACACACACAAACTTACTTACACACACACACACACACACACACAAACTTACTTACACACACACACACACACACACACAAACTTACTTACACACACACACACACACACACACAAACTTACTTACACACACACACACACACACACACAAACTTACTTACACACACACACACACACACACACAAACTTACTTACACACACACACACACACACACAAACTTACTTACACACACACACACACACACACAAACTTACTTACACACACACACACACACACACAAACTTACTTACACACACACACACACACACACAAACTTACTTACACACACACACACACACACACAAACTTACTTACACACACACACACACACACACAAACTTACTTACACACACACACACACACACACAAACTTACTTACACACACACACACACACACACAAACTTACTTACACACACACACACACACACACAAACTTACTTACACACACACACACACACACAAACTTACTTACACACACACACACACACACACAAACTTACTTACACACACACACACACACACACAAACTTACTTACACACACACACACACACACACAAACTTACTTACACACACACACACACACACACAAACTTACTTACACACACACACACACACACAAACTTACTTACACACACACACACACACACACAAACTTACTTACACACACACACACACACACACAAACTTACTTACACACACACACACACACACACAAACTTACTTACACACACACACACACACACAAACTTACTTACACACACACACACACACACACAAACTTACTTACACACACACACACACACACAAACTTACTTACACACACACACACACACACAAACTTACTTACACACACACACACACACACAAACTTACTTACACACACACACACACACACAAACTTACTTACACACACACACACACACACACAAACTTACTTACACACACACACACACACACACAAACTTACTTACACACACACACACACACACAAACTTACTTACACACACACACACACACACAAACTTACTTACACACACACACACACACACAAACTTACTTACACACACACACAAACTTACTTACACACACACACAAACTTACTTACACACACACACAAACTTACTTACACACACACACACACACACACAAACTTACTTACACACACACACACACACAAACTTACTTACACACACACACACACACAAACTTACTTACACACACACACACACACAAACTTACTTACACACACACACACACACAAACTTACTTACACACACACACACACACAAACTTACTTACACACACACACACACACAAACTTACTTACACACACACACACACACAAACTTACTTACACACACACACACACAAACTTACTTACACACACACACACACACAAACTTACTTACACACACACACAAACTTACTTACACACACACACACACAAACTTACTTACACACACACACACACAAACTTACTTACACACACACACACACAAACTTACTTACACACACACACACACAAACTTACTTACACACACACACACACAAACTTACTTACACACACACACACACAAACTTACTTACACACACACACACACAAACTTACTTACACACACACACACAAACTTACTTACACACACACACACACAAACTTACTTACACACACACACACACAAACTTACTTACACACACACACACAAACTTACACACACACACACAAACTTACACACACACACACACAAACTTACACACACACACACACAAACTTACACACACACACACACAAACTTACTTACACACACACACACAAACTTACTTACACACACACACACAAACTTACTTACACACACACACACAAACTTACTTACACACACACACACAAACTTACTTACACACACACACACACACAAACTTACACACACACACACACACACACACAAACTTACTTACACACACACACACACACACAAACTTACTTACACACACACACACAAACTTACTTACACACACACACACACACACACAAACTTACTTACACACACACACACACACACAAACTTACTTACACACACACACACACACACAAACTTACTTACACACACACACACACACACAAACTTACTTACACACACACACACACACACAAACTTACTTACACACACACACACACACACAAACTTACTTACACACACACACACACACACAAACTTACTTACACACACACACACACACACAAACTTACTTACACACACACACACACACAAACTTACTTACACACACACACACACACAAACTTACTTACACACACACACACACACACAAACTTACTTACACACACACACACACACACACACACAAACTTACTTACACACACACACACACACAAACTTACACACACACACAAACTTGTCTACCGGCCACTTTCTAGAACCCCAAATGCACAAACGAGGGAGGAAGATCCCTGCCAGGTACAGGATTCTGCTTCTCAGAATTCCATTGCTTCCCATTGATAATAAGGCTGAACACGGGAAGGGAAATTGCAGGCATGATTCCTGGATCTTGCCATGATCCAGCTTTTTGGGACACTTACTGAGCCGTCTGAATGAGTTCTCACCCCCTAATCCTCACAGCTCCCCGTTCCTCCTCCCACTAAAATCAAAGATCAATCCGAATCACTAAGACCCCGAGGTCCATCTAACTGGCCTTCCACAGGAGGAGTCACACGCTACAACGAAAATGCAGTTGTTGACCAATCTCTGTCAATAAAGTCTACAACAGACCCAGACTGGTGGTGGTGAGGAAAATTCCCAGTGGTGGAAAGCTTTGGGAAATTATAGATCCAAAGTCAACCTCTTCCTCCCCCAACACAGGCATGTTGAATGTGTATCTGCTAGCTGGTAGCTGGCACTGCTTAGCAAGGCATTCAGTAAATTTTTAAACATTGGCCTATTACAACAAATTTGAGTTACGTAGTTATGGGGTCACAATCATTAAAAAAATATACAAGCACATTCCCTGTAGATTGATATGATAGTTACAAAGTGAGGTTCAGCTCAGGGGTGACATTTCAGCCTCTCGGAGTACGAAGGTTATGGGTTTGAGTTCCACACTAAGCCCCCTAATAGGAGTCTCAGAACAATGGATTGACATTCATTGGGGTTACATGTGTTTGATGGAAGTGGATTAGCCACACCTTGTACCCCCCCTCCTCACCCCCACTGTGTCTATTTACTATGATTGACAGGTTTGTGACATGCTGGAGTAACAATGTGCCCACACAAAAATTGCACTTTATATGTTGTAGGTTGCAATCTGCTGGATGAGACAAACGGACAGCCTGGTGTTGAAAAAGAAAAGGATCGAGAATGAATGTAAAAAATTCAATTAGAAAAAAAATCACCAGAGGTTATACTTAGATAGATCAGGACAAACCACTCGGGAGAGTTTTGTGATGAAGGCTGCCCTCTATTGGTCAATCTATGATTAACTCAAAGGTTGGACAAGACCAAAGGCACTTGAGTGAGCTCCTGAGAAAGCAACCACATCAAATGGTTTTTAGGCAATTTCAGTCTTTATTTCCCCCCCAGTAATTTACCATACGAATTAGTCTTCCTGCTAAATATTTCCGTGAGATTAAACCTTCACTTACTTGGGGGCCTCATGTGCTGGCCTGTCCAGCGTTGAGGTGGTCTGATTGAAGTCACTGGAGACGTGGCATAATACGCAGCTCGATTTTGAACCTGTGGGGACCAAAATACTTAAAATCAACATTTTTCACGGGATGTGGGCATCACTGGTAAGGCCAGGATTTATTGCCCATCCCTAACTGCCCTTGAGAAGGTGGTGGTGAGCTGTCTTCTTGAACCGCTGCAGTCCGTGTGGTGTAGGTACACCCACAGTGCTGTTAGGGAGGGAGTTCCAGGATTTTGACCCAGCGAAGGGACGGTGATATATTTCCAAGTCAGGATGGTGAGTGACTTGGAGGGGAACTTCCAGGTGGTGGTATTCCCATGCGTCTGCTGCCCTTGCCCTTCTAGGTAGTAGTGGTCATGGGTTTGGAAGGTGCTGCCTAAGGAGGTTGAGTTTCTAAAGTGCATCTTGTAGATGGTACACATTGTTGCCACTGTTCAGTGGTGCTAGAGGGAATGAATATTTGTGGATGTGGCACCAATCAAGTCGGCTGCTTTGTCCTGGATGGTGTCAAGCTTCTTGTGTGATGTTGGAGTTGCACTCATCCAGGCAAGTAGAGCATATTCCATCACACTCCTGACTAGTACCTTGTAGATGGTCGATGGGCTTTGGGGAGTCAGGAGGTGAGTTACTCATCACAGGATTCCTAGCCTCTGACCTGCCTTGTAGCCACAGTATTTATGTGGCTAGTCCAGTTCAGTTTCTGGTCACTAGAAACCCCCAGGATGTTGATAGTGGGGGATTCAGCAATGATAATGCCATTGAATGTCGCTTGTTGCAGATGGTCATTGCCTGGCACGAATGTTACTTGCCACTTGTCAGCCCAAGCCTGGATATTGTCCAGGTCTTGCTGCATTTGGACATGGACTGCTTCAGTATCTGAGCAGTCGCGAATGGTGCTGAACATTCATCAGTGAACGTCTTCACTTCGGTCCTTATGATGGAAGGAAGGTCATTGATGAAGGACTCCAGAGCTTAGATCTGATCCTTTGGTAATGGGATCGCTTAACTCTGTTTATCGCTTGCTGCTTATGCTGCTTGGCACGCAAGCAGTCGTGTTATATACCTCATTTTTAGGTATGCCTGGTGCTGCTCCTGGCATGCCCTCCTGCACTCTTCATTGAACCAGGGCTGATCCCCTGACTTGATGGCAATGGTAGAGTGGGGGATATGCTGGGCCATGAGGTTACAGATTGTATTCAAGTAAAATTCTGCTGCTGATGGCCCACAGTGCTTCATGGTTGCCCAGTCAAGTTGCTAAATCAATGCAAAATCTATCCCATTTAACACGGTGGTAGCGCCACACAACATGATGGCGGGTATCCTCAATGTGAAGGTGGGACTTTGTCTCCACAAGGACTGTACGGTGGTCACTCCCACCGATACTCTCATGGACAGATACATCTGCAGCAGGCAGGTTGGTGAGGATGAGGTCAAGTACGTTCTTCTCTCTTGTTGGTTCCTTCGCCACCTGGCGCAGACCCAGTCTAGCAGCTCTGTCAGTAGCAGTGCTACCGTGTGGTAGGGAGAGGTGCGGCCAAGGAGGGATTTAAATACTGGATAAAAATTTAAGTTTCAGACATTAGTGGAACGGAGTCAAACTGGTTGAGGGGGAGGGGTTGAAATGGGTGAATAGCACTTGGATCAGGTTGGGATACAGCAGCAGAATTTTGGATGAGCTGAATTTAGGAGGATGGGAGTCTGGTCAGGAGGACATCGGAGGAGTTCAGTCTGGAGGTTTCAGAAGGCATGGATAAAGGGTTTCAGAAGCAAATTGCTGAGTGTAGAGGAAGTGGGTGATATCACAAAGGCAGAAGTAGGCAGCTTTTGGCATGGGAAACTTAGCTCAGGTTAAACAAGATGCTAAGGCTGTGAACAGTCTGGTTCAGTCTGATATAGTGAGCAAGGAAAGAGGAATGCAGTTGGTGATGGGAGCTGAAGATGACGCCTATAGTCTTCTCAATAATTAATTGCCTGATCAGAGGGTGGATGTCAGCAGAGATGGGGGAGGGGGGGGGGTGCAGACTTGATGTCATCAGAATACACACGGAACATGACCCAATGCTGGTGGATAATAATTCCAAGGGGCGGAGGAGGGAGTCAGGAATAGGTTCTTAAGGCATTCCAGGTGCAAGGTTGGGAAGAGAAGTCCACTGCTCATGATTTTCTGGCTACAATTGGAAAGGGCAGGAGCAGAATCAAGTGAGGGCAGGTTTACTGCTTTGGACAAGAGGGGAGACACATTGGGTCATTCACTCTGCCAGAGATTGAGGAAAGCAAGTGCAGATGGTGCACATATAGAAAGCCATTCCGGAATTTGATTAAGGCTATTTCGGTGCTCGAGGAATTGTAAATGTTTAGCACAAACAGCAAATCCACGGCTCCGTTTACTCGAGGTCATTAGCAAAAATAACCAATAAGGTTGCACTCCTGTTCTCACAAGCCACCCCCCCTTACCTCACAGCTCGGCAAGAAGCAGAGATTAGAAACAGTCCAGGAAAATGTCAAAACAAAAGCAGAATTACCTGGAAAAACTCAGCAGGTCCGGCAGCATCGGCGGAGAAGAAAAGAGTTCTGTCGAAGGGTCAGGAGGACTCGAAACGTCAACTCTTTTCTTCTCCGCCGACGCTGCCGGACCTGCTGAGTTTTTCCCAGGTAATTGTTTTTGTTTTGGATTTCCAGCGTCCGCAGTTTTTTTGTTTTTAACCAGGAAAATGTTACTTGTTACAATTCCGAGCCCTACCGCTCAAGTACAGCTCCATATTTTGCTTTCGTCCATTTTTAAAAGAGTGTTTTTAATCTGGTGACTAATCATTAAAACACACCCAATGCTGCAGCAGCTGGTGGTGAAAGCATTTTTTTTTAAAAAAATTTAGTTCTGAGGATATGGGCATCACTGGCAAACAGGGCATTTCAGGCCCACTCCTAGTCATCCTGAAGCAGCCGCGCGCCACCTTCTCCTTTAACCCGATAGCAGGTTTGATACAACTGAGCGGCCAGTTCAGAAGACAAGTAAGAGTCACGCGCGCTGGCGTGGGACTGGAGTCACATATATCCCCGACCAGGCAAGGACGGCAGGTTTCCTTCCCCAAGGAGGATATTAATAGGTGGGTGCGAGTTGGATTTTTATACCAATCCAACAGCTTCACCGTCCTTTTTACTGATCGTATTTTATTTCCAACTAATTTAGGTACTCAAGCTACCGTGGTGGGATTTGAATTTACAATCTCTGGAATATTAGTCCTGTTAACATAACCACTGCAGCAGCAGCAGGCGCAGTATTGTGTTGCTTCAGAATGCTGGCACAGGATAGCAGCACCTCTCTGGCCCCCTTACCTGTGGCACAGTTGGCATGAAGTACCCAGAGTGTGCCAGGTGCTGAAACGAGCCAAGCAAGGGGTTGGGTATAGCCCGCATGGTCGCCAGTCGCTGCATGTACTGGTTGGTCAGATGCGCTTTACGTTCCTCCTTACGTTGAGCCAAGGCCACGTAGAGGGGCTTTGTGCTGACAATCCGCCCGTTCATCTCGGTGACAGCTTTCGTAGCTTCCTCCGGCGAAGAGAAGCAGACAAAGCCGAAGCCTTTGCTGTGGCCGCCATCTGTCATCACCTTCAATGAAAATTAAAACAGCGTGAGTCAGAAGTCCAAGTGAACAGGGTGACAGCACCAGGGGCGGAGTGGCTCCCACTTTCACATTAGGCTGGGATGTGCTGAACAGGGTGGTAATCACTCACTACTATTAACGCAGAGCTCGAGACACATTGCTAGTTGCAAAGTTTCAGAACTCACTGTTTGATTTACACCACTCCACTGTCTGTTACACAAACAGCATCTCACCCGCAGTCTCCCCATTAATTATAAGAGCCGGCTGGATTTGCATATTAATTGCCTATTAAGTTGCCACAGAATGGCAAGTCTGGTAATGAAGAGTGCAAGTATCCTTTAAACAGCACGGTATTGTTAATGCAAAGCCAAACAAACAAAATCTCTCTGTCCCAGAATAGAAAACAATTTAAACCATACATCCGCATTGCTTCAGTGGTTAACCGGTCTTTGATAATTAAAATTTAGAACATTTTTTCTACCTCTCTTTTGGCTCCATTTCCCGCCCCCACCCCCCCCCCCCACTCTCTCTCAATCCACTTTCCCCTATTTCTATTTCTCTCCCTGATTTGGCCAATTCAGATTTCCTTATCCTCTTTCTTTCCCAATCCTTAAATCGCATTGGTGGGACCAACAGCCTAAACCAATCAGTTACAGTCCAGATCACCCAGCTCACGGCTGTGATCAGCTGACACTCCCAGCCAGGCACAGCACAAAAGTGTGTTAACCAGGGTGAGGAAGAAATTCCAACTAATGGGGCATTGCAGAGAGGCACCCCATTCCAGCAAACTCTGGGCACTAACGTGGATAAGGCAGCCCCTAACTGTCCCAGATGTATCTGAACAACTCAGTTTACAGGGACACCAAGGATCGACACTTAGCGAGGGACTGGAGTCACACGTAAGCACAACTGGGTGGGGATAGAAAGTTCCGATCCCTTTGAAAGTAGATGGTGCTTTTTAATCGAATTGAAATGACGGTTCCGCAGATTTCCTGATGCCAGCTTCCCAAAATATCAAACTGAATAAATCTGACTGCTCAACTTTCCAACATGGGACTTAAACTCTCAACCTCTGGATGTTAGCCCAGCATCAGAGTCGCTATATCACAAACTTGGCAAGAACCCAAAATAAGGCACTTCTTTCAAAGAGCATTTCATATCACAAAGTCTAGGATTTCCTTTCTAAAAATATACAATTTAACTGGCCAATCCTCCAGCAGGGTTCCATTCAAAATTCACCCCCAGCTCCTCCCCAAGTTGCCAGCAAATCTCCAACTCTGAAGCTTCCTTCTCCTCTTTTCAGGTGTGGGAAATTCACGTCTCATACCTTTGCACTGGTGATTGTTCCATATGGAGCGAATTCCTTCCTCAAACATTCATCATCAATTACATCGTCCAGGTTCTTCACATACAAATTCACTCCCTGAAAGCCAAAAGGAGGCAGAACACTCAAGGAAAAGGGCGTGAGATATACACACTAGCAACACGTCATCAAAAAAAAAAAAAATAGGATTCAACTTGGAATCAAAGTGATTGCATTCTCTAACCCCCACCCCACTCCTTTCTGGGCTTCATCCTGTACTAATGAGCTTCAAGGAGGGAGATGCTCAGAGTAATTAGCGAGAAACAATATCAATTGGCAAGTTAACATGATGTCATTGAAATTAATTACCAAAATAGCTGCACCCAGGTCTACAGAAAGTAGTTGGAAATAAAAAGAGAAAATGCTGGGAAAACTCAGCAAGTCAGGCAGCATCTGTGAAGAGAGAAACAGAGTTAACGCTTCAGGTTGAACTCATTTTGTCAGGACTGGAAAAATTGAGATGTTCTGACAAAAAAGGTCACTGCTGAAATGTTAACTGTTTCTCTCTTCACTGATGATGCCTGACCTACGGGGTATTTCGTCTTTATTCCAGGTTGTCAGCACCTGCAGTATTTTGCTTTTGTACAATAAGTAGTTTGTTGGTAGAGAGAGAGAAAGAAAGAAGAGAGAGAGAGAGAGATTGATGTAAACATGAAAGTTAGAATGTAAGGTGTATAAGGACATTTGCATTTTGAAATAAACCAGGGTAGACTATTTTCAAAGGAGGGGTGAAATGTGTCACCTAGTCAGGTGAGGTTCAGAAATAGTGTGTTTATTTTCCCCCTAAGATTACTGGTAAAACTTAGTGCTATGAGAGGTTATCAGAAACATAAAGTCCAAAGTTATAGTGAAACAATGGGTATTTGCATTCAAAGGGGAAAATATGTATAAAGGAGCGAAGGCTGTGTGTAAGGGTAGGCATTTTTAAGATCTAGGAAGGGTAAAAAGCCTTCAGTATCTAAGCCTCAAGCTGCTGTTTTCAAAGGACTGAAGTTAAGAAAACTCACTTTGAATTCGACTGGTTCAGGGTATCGTGTGTCACCTTGTCTGCGTCTTTTATAATCTATGTGTCTTACTGTTTCCTTAATGAAAGTGTTAACTAGGAGTCAGATTAAGTAGGGGATTTAGAAGTTATCAGTAGATCTATGTATGTGTTTAAAATCATTTCTCTTATTAATAAATGTTTAATCTAGTTTTGTAAAAACCTAGAAAAGTCGGTGGTCTTATTACTACTGAATTTAAGACATGCATCTCAAAATTTATACAAATTGCAAAACAAGTTGTGATGGTTGTTTCAAGTTTCCCTTTGGGATTTGAACAACTCAGCATTTACAATCGGATATGCCATAACATTCTTTAATAATTTTCAAAAGGGAGTTGGATAGTTGCTTGGTTGGGAGATATTTTGCAGAGTTTATGGGGAAATAAAGCAAGGGTTGGGGGGGGGAGGGCGGTGGGGGAGAGAGAGTATAATTGGATAGTTCTTCAAAAGAGCTAGCATTGCCATAATGGACCAAATGGCCCCCCTTCTTTGACTCTGTATGGTCATATTCTACGGAGGCAAACTGTAGTCAGTGAGGGCAGTCAATACCCTGTTGGGAAAGTCAACTTTACCACAAACCCCAAGTTGATGACCTGCTGACCTGATAACGGCTGATTCGCTCTTGCTTCATCAATTCAAACTTGCGTTTCAGCTCACCCTGTCGCTCCATTTTCTTCTGAGCTCGGCCAACATAAACAACCCGGCTGTTAATCTCTTTCCCATTCATCTCAGCCACTGCCTAAACACAAGAAAGAAAAATGGGGATTTGGGAGATCTACCAGGCCGAGCACTCATGTAGAAAGACGCCCCAAGTCTTCAAGTCCCCTACACGTCACTAACAGAGTTTCAATCTCATTGACAAGGGAATAGGCCTGCCTGTGCCCAACACACTTCACATAACCAGCCACCAATGGCCAGGTGAGATTCCACACCGTGGCCAGTTAGACTTTGTCCATTTGAACGATTCCACTGCCAAGAGGGTCAGTAACCAGAGGACACACGTAAAAAGATTGGCAAAGGAACCAGAGGCAAGATAGGATGTTTTAAAATAAAAGTCAGAGTGATGATCTGGAATGCGCCTTCTGAAAGGACAGTGGAAGCAAATTCAATAGCAACTATCAGAAGGGAATTGGATAAATAAAGGACAGAAATTTTCAGGGCTATGGTAAAAGATTGGGGGTGTAGGAATAATTGGCTCTGCCAAAAGAGCCAGGAGAAGCAAGATGGGCTGAATGGCCTCCAGTGCTGTAAAATTACTCGAAGAATGTGGAAGCCAACTGCAGAAGGCAGTCTGAAAAGTCATATTTGGCTCGAAACACTCACTGTTTGTCTCTCCACTGGTGCTGCCTGACCCTGCTGAGTATTTCTGGCATTTTGTTTTTCTTGATGATAGCCATTTACAACACAACCTGTTTGCAGGTCTTCAGGTTTGAGTGCTTTGTAGACAAATGGCCACAATATACCCTCAATTAATTCTTTAAATTTATTCTGGACCCTGCTTATAATGGTCAAGTGAGATTCCAAATGCCAGTTCTGAAGCACCAGAGGTGTGCCATTCCTGGGAGAAATCCACTTCAATTCTCACCTTGCGGGCATCTTCGTGCTTTTCAAAGTTGACAAACCCAAATCCCCTAGAACGACCTCTCTCATCAGTCATGACCCGAACACTCTGCGTCGTTCCTTAAAAAGGAGAAAACGGATCTTGAGGATTGGTTGGTGCTCTGGACCGTACAATGCAAGTTCACTGGACAGACAGAGATTGACTGAACCATAAACCTTCCTCCAAAAAACCTCAGTTCTCTAACTTTGGCCTCTTATCTCCAATTTCCTTGGATTCACCATTAGTAGTTGTGCCTTTCAGTCCCTTAGGGTCTAATCTCTGGAATTCTCTCCCTCACCCCCCCCCCTCTTTCTTCAAGATGCTTTTCAATGAAAGTGAGAGGGGAACCAGGTGCAGTTGTGAATTTCCTGCTCCCCCACCACTTGGCTATCTGGGGAATCAAAAACACAGGGTCACGGTGTAAGAATAAGGGGTCAGCCAATTAGGACTGAGTGAAAAAAATTCTTCTTACCCAAGGAGGTTGTGAATTTTGGAATTCTCTACCTCAGGGAAGCTTCCGATGCTCAATTATTGAGTATATTCAAGATAAAGGTTGACACATTTTTGGAATACTAAGGGAATTAAGGGATAGGGTTAGTGTGGGAAGGTGGAGATAGACAATCAGCCATGATGTTACCGAATGGCAGAGCAGACTCAAGGGGCCAAATGGCCAACTTCTGCTCCTATTTATGTTCTTATGGAGATGGAGTGAAATTTCATACACCTAGTGTTGCACATGGAGAGCGACCATTAGAATGAAGCACTATGTCACGATACTTTCTACAGAGTTCTGCAGCACCACTTTCTGAAAGCCCATTTCTGTCAATTGGGAAAGAAAAGTGCTTAACATTCAGAAACGAAAACAGAAAATGCTGGAAAGACTCACCAGGTTCGACAGCGACTGTGGAGAGGGAGAGAGTTAACGTTTCAAGTGCATATGACTCTTCAGAGCTAAGCAGAAGTAGAAATGTGATGGGTTTTATACTGTGTAGGAGGGGTTGGAGCAAAATAGGTCAGGTATAGGTGGGAGCTCAGGAGAGATTGACAAAGATGTCATGGATACAAGACAAAGGGAGCGTTAGTGAGAGTGTTAAAGACTAAAGAAGGTGCTGATAGTGGCATAAAGGTAAAATAGCAGAAGGTGTTAATAGCAGAACAAGGGTCAGGACCCTGTGAAAGAACAACATAGAAACAAGTGACAGGGTGGCCCTGGTGGGGGTGGGGGTTAGTTGGGGAAAAAGATTTTAAAAAATGCATAGATAAATTTTAAAAAATAAAAATAGCAAAATTGAATTTTTAAAAAAAGGGGTAATGACAGAGGAGAGAGTTCATGGTCTGATGTTGTTGAACTCAATATTCAGTCCGGAAGGCTGTAAAGGGCCTAGTCGGAAGATGAGGTGCTGTTCCTCCAGTTTGCGTTGAGCTTTACTGGAACATTGCAGCAGGCCAAGGACAGACACGTGGGCATGAGAGCAGGGTGGAGTGTTGAAATGGCAAGCGACAGGGAGGTCTGGGTCATGCTTGCGGACAGACCGAAGGTGTTCTGAAAAGCAGTCACCCAGTCAGCGTTTGCTCTCTCCAATGTAGAGGAAACCACAACGGGAGCAGCGAATGCTGTAGACTAAATTGAGGGAAGTGCAAATGAAGCAATGCTTCACGTGAATGGAGTGTTTGGGGCCTTGGACGGTGAGGGGGGGAGGAGGTAAAGGAGCAGCTGTTAGGCCTCCCGTGATTGCATGGGGAGGTGCTGTGGGAAGGGGGATGAGGAGTTCAGGGTGATGGAAGAATGGACTAGGGTATCATGGAGGGAATGTTCCCTATGGAATGTTGATTGGGGTTGGGGTGCTGGTGAAGCGAAGTCAATCTGCACTGCCCCCTCTCCAAGGCTGATATATCCTTCCTGAGGTGCAATGCCTAAAATGGAACAGACTTACTTCAGCTGGAGTCCAACCAGAGCTCTGTACAACTGCAACATAAACTTCCACCCTTTCCATTTCTGGCTGGCTGGTTGAGAAGCCTGGGAGAATGGGGAAAGAATGAGCCCAGGATTGGATCCAGGTGTCAGAAACACTCAGCAAAGCTTAGAATAAAGGAGAACTCAGCTACAATCTGAACATGATGATCTAGACTCCCCATTGCTCATCAGGGCACGTTTCACAAAGTTTCAGCACAATCGGAATTCAATAACGTGCATTTATACAGCAACTTAAATGTAGGAAAGCACCCCAAAGGAGCATTAACAAAATTAGACACCAAGTCACAGACGGCAACATCAGAGTAGATAATCAAAAGCTTGGTCAAAGTTTTAAACTGCCTTTTGAAAAAGGAGGAAGCGGTAGAAAAGTTTAGGGTAAGAATTCCAGAGCTTAGGAGCCAGGCAACTGAAAACACAGCCAAAGGAGGGGCTGACGGAAACTGGGGAACATACAGGAGTGAAGCAGAGGCTGCAGGACAGGAGGTGGTTACAGGGAGGGGAAGAAAAAGGACCACACTCACACTCTCAGCCATGGTTCAAGAAGCTGCCTCATGACCATCTTTGAGGGAAATCAGGGATGGAAGTTAATGCTGAGTTTTGTCTGTAACATGCATATCTCAAGAAGAAACTGAATGCTTGTTTTTAAAAACAAACAATCTACTGCATCATGGAATCGACCCCATCCACTTTTGGGGGAGGGGGCAAAGTTCTACAAGAAAGCTGCTTGATCACAATGGCTAAGATTTACATCCATCCACAATTAACTATTCAGATGTGGCCAGCAGCCCTCAGGTAGCTCTCTAGCCAAATCTGCTGCCCAGGTCTTAACTCACGGCAAGTCCCAGTCCCCTTTCACCTGTGCTTGCAAACCTACATTGCCTCCCAGTCAAATAACGTCTTTAATTTTAAGTTCCCATCCTCAATTTCAAATGCCTCCATAGCCTCACCCCTCCCTATCTCTGTAATCATCTCTAAACCCACAATGCTCCAAGATATCGGTGTTTCTCTAATTCTGGCCTCTTGTCCATCCCCAATTTTAATTGCTCCACCTTTGGTGGCTGTGCGTTCAGCTGCTTGAGCCTCAAGCTACTGAATCCCCTCCCTAAACCTCCTCACCTCACTTTCTCCTTGAAGAGACTTAAAACCTGCCTCTTTGACCGAGATTTTCATCATCTGACCTAATATCCCAAATGGCTCAGTTGCTCCAGTAAAGTGACTTGGGACTTTTTCATTACATAAAAAAAAAAGGTGCTATATAAAGTCATGTTGTTGCTAAAAGAACAATTATTTCTCAGAGTATTTAATCAGCTCAAATCAGGTTACTCAACCTCGACTGAGTCACCTCACCCCACCCCAATTTGGCAAACCACAGTCCGACCTGATCTTCTACTGCACCCAGTTAACTGCCGTGTCAGAACCACACAAATGGTTGCCAGGCATCACAAGGGATTTTTGAACCTGCTGTGATCTGCAAAAAGAACTCAAACCAACCAAACACATTGAAGATCTCCCTCAGCCTGGTGGTGCTCATGTCTTCTCCAAAGTTCTTGATGTAGATGTTGGTGTATTCCAGAATTTTACTTCCAAATTCAGCCTCTCGCTCTTTATGAGACTTGAAGTGACCCACAAACCTTTTACAAACACAAACATCAAAAATTAGTCACTTGCAAACAGGGGAAAGGAAAACAGATTAAAAAATAAATCTTTCACACAAGTTATTAACAGCAAACTTTTACCATTCTATCAACAAACATCCCCCTGATTAAAATAACAATTCAGAGAGACAATCATTTCAATTTTACTTCCCGTTACACCTTGAATTCTCACATTATTTGACCCTAATTATGTAGAACTGCTGTCTCCATCCAGAACTCAATTACCTTCATCACTCAAAGTCTTCCAAACAAACTGCAGGAAGACACATGAACAGGAGATTCCTGTGTCTGCTGATCCTCCAGCTGAACACAGGCGTATCTGCCAAATATCAAGAGCTTGACCAGAGCCTCCATCAAAAGCTGACATGAGCTTAGCTCAGAAGAGACCATACTCCAGAGGAGGTGCATCAGACAATCCAAGAGGTCTCAGTCTCTTAAGATAGAAGAGGTTGCGGACTGAACTATTGAAGAACATCCATCACCAATTCTGGACAGATAGGAGCCCAGAAACAGCAAGGCAGGGGTTAAGTTAGCTCAGTGTGTTACAACTTCACCCAATGTCCCACTAACCAATGACAGGAACACACAAGGGCCCAGGACCCAGAGTCCTTGTCAATATTTATCCCTCAGCCAAACAGCACTTGGTGATCTGGTCGTAACAATGCAGTTTGTGGGATCTTGCTGTGAGAAGATTGGCTTCCACTCACAGGGCAGGTCTCAAAAATGGAGAGGTGATGCACTCCTTAAGTGCTAACTACCTGCTGATAAAATCAGCAGCATGGGGCGCAAAGGGTGACAGGGTGGGGCACCCAGCACAACACTGGCTGTGCTTACAGGACAAAAACAAACAATTTCTAAGTGAGTCACCATACTTAAAATCCCTCATTGGCTTAAGGTTAATAAAGACACGCACAACAGGATTATTTTATACAACACGGCCTCAGTCAAAAGTTAAATATCAAACAACAGAACAGAAATCATTGGAAATTTGAAACAAAATCAGCAATTGCTGGAAACACGGGTCAGCACAAAAAAAAAAATCAACTCTGTTTAAAAAAAAACAGGACATCATTGATGCAAATTCAGGAACATTTGCATTTGTTCGTAATCAGTTTGTGTTGGCTCATTCGCAACATTTCTGCAATATTAACACATCCAGGGATGGTGAGAATGATACTGTGCTAAAAATCGCCAAGGCACAGCCTAGGTCAGTGACAACAATCTGTAGCATTGTACATTTAAAAATGAGTAGCTATTACAGCCTTCAGAGTGCACCTCCCCATCTGTGCCCACCCCTCAAATTCCCAGACTGAGCTCACACTTTTCGATCATTGAGTAACATCCCGTTCATTGTCTCAATCGCTCTGTTTGCAGCCTCCCGTGTTTCAAAGTGTACAAAACCATATCCTTTTGACCCACTTGCGTCACTGACAACCTGCAACAGATGGTAAAATGAATTATTTTTACAGACTGAGGAAGCATAAAAGTGCATCTTTTGGTATGTCATACCTCACTCCACAGAAAAACACCAAATTGCTTCAAATAGTACTGTCTACCTCAGTGACCTCCTCCATTCCCACAGCCCAGATTCCTATCACACTGGATGCAAAAATATTTGCCAAATTTCCCAACCTTATCTTTTGCCCCACCCCAAACCTGCACCACCCACCAATTGTCAGCGTTTGAACTCTTTACCAGTGAACAATTTGCCTGACTGGGTTGCTCAATCAATCCCATTCTTTTGCATTCATTCGGGGGATGTGGGCCTCGCTGGTTGGGCCAGCATTTATTGCCCAACCCTAATTGCCCCTTGAGAAGGTGGTGGTGAGTTGCCTCCTTGAGCTGCTGCAGTCCATGTGGTGTAGGTACACCCACAGTGCTGTTGGGGAGGGAGTTCCAGGGTTTTGACCCAGCAACAGTGAAGGATCAGTAATGTTGCTACAATAGTCAGGGCCCAAAGCCTTTGAAGTATCCAGTGCCTTTGGGATGTTTACAATTACAGTTCCAAGATTCTTGGGTTACTGACCCACAGAAGGGGAAAGGGTTATTTCTTCCTCCTGGCCCTATTTATCTGCCAGCAGAAAAGTGACTACACCTACCTTCCCACCTGAACCAGGTCCTGCCCCCAATATTGGTCAGTCTATACCCTCAATTGCTCTTGTCCTAACGTGTAAGCTGCCAGAAATGTGACCAACTGACTATGATCTATGTGGCTAATTACATTTCTGTTAGTAATGAAGCCATTGGACCGGTGATCGGAATACTGTTATTCACATGGTGTGGGCACTTGGACTTCAATCTTTTTTGAGTGATTATCGGAAATTGGCATGAAAGAAAATAGGGTTTGGGTGTTTTGATCATTGAGGTTGCTTTACTCCACCCCCCCAGTCACTGAATACTGGCACATAAATGTGAAGTACTTTTACCTGTATTGTGTGTTAAGGGGTTTTCTACTAATATTTAGGGCACATGCACGTGTCACCATGAACTAGTGTCACATTGTTCACTAGCCAGAAATGCGGCCAATTTCTACTAACAACATTGTCGGTTGTGGTTGAGGTGGCAGCAGCAGCAGCACCTTAAAGTCAGAAGATTGTGGGTTCAAGCCCCACTTCAGAGACTCAAGTGCATGGTCTTGGCAGTCCCACAGTTTATCT
The DNA here is from genome assembly GCF_017639515.1 of Carcharodon carcharias. Lineage (NCBI taxonomy): Eukaryota > Metazoa > Chordata > Chondrichthyes > Lamniformes > Lamnidae > Carcharodon > Carcharodon carcharias. The sequence goes on along the minus strand of NC_054480.1, from coordinate 7,261,905 downwards.
GGTCATTATAACATCGATGTTTGTGGGATTATGCTGTGCACAAACTGGTTGCCACATTTTCAAATTACCACAGCAACTGTGCTTCTGACATACGTCACTGACTTGCAAAGAACTTTGTGACATCCTGAGGTCATGGATAGAAATGCAAGGCTCTCTCTACACATCAAGGTAAAGATTCAGCTTCAAGCTCTCTGGCTGGGAGGTACAGGGTGTGTTCCAGTTGCAAATCCACCGTATTGAAGTTCTTACCTTGCAGGATAGAATGTTTCCAAAAGCAGAGAATGTATCGTACAAAGCCTTGTTATCAATGGATTCGTCCAGGTTTTTGATGAAGATATTTCCCACTCCTGACTTTCGGAGGGAAGGATCACGCTGAGACCACATGATACGTACAGGACGGCCCTTAATCACCTCAAAATTCATAGTATCCAGGGCACGCTCAGCTGCAGAGACGAGAGAAATCGTATTCCACATGGAATAGCTCAACTCCTTCTTCAACATGGACATGACTACAGTGACAATGCTGAAGGCTACTGAAGCTTTTCTAGGAAATTTTACATCACAGGAGATCACTCAGCTCATGTCTGTACAGACTGTTTACTAATAGCAACCCAAAAATAATCACTGTACTCCCTATAGCCCCATATCTTTCTCTCCCCGCAATGTGCATCCACTGAAAAGGGCACAATAGTCTTTACTTCAACCACTCCCCTGGGCCAAAACATTACGTGTGCCAAAAAAATCCTTTTCATAGACTATTTTCTCTCTCAATTTCTCTCCTTATCCACAACAACGGCCTTTAAATTAATGAACCTTCTCCAATGGACTCGGTAACCGGAAAAAAAAAATGTCTTCCCTTGTTTACCATCAATACCATTCACATATCTTTAAAAAAACCTCTATTAAATCCTCTCTTAGCCATCACTGCTCCAATAGAATTGAGGTATTCAAAAGAAAGGGGGCTAGACAGAGATAGAGAGAAACTGTGCTCCTTGGCAGATGGATTAAAAATGAGGTGGGTGGAGGGGGGCACTGATTCTAGGGGATTGGCAAAGAAATAAAGGTGACATAAGGAAAACTTTAAAAAAAACGCAGTGATTGGTTAGATCTGGAATGCACTGCGTGAGAGAGGTCTCTCTTTATAAGTATTGCTCAGGTCCAGTGCTTGTCCCACAGCAGTTTATACCTTGCACGTTAAATACTGAATGTTACTGGTAAATTCTCTCTGCAAATAACAGGAATAGGGCTTTGGAAGTTTCATCATTCCTCGAGAAAGTACTCCAGGCATTATATAAAAAGGACAAGCCCTTACTTCCTCACTCACCATCGGCAGGCTGCTGGAAGTTGATGTAAGCGTAACCCAGGGAACGACGGGTGACCACATCCCGACACACTCGGATAGACATGATGGGCCCGGCAGGGGAGAACTTCTCATAGAGCATTGCTTCAGTGACATCATGGTGCAGGTCCCCAACATACAGCGAGGCAATTGGATAACCAGGGCCAGTTGCATTCATTTTAGGTGGCTGTTCAAGTCTACAAGACATTTCTAGAGTTAACTTATGGAAAAAATAAGCAGATGCAATCACCTGAAAGTTGGAATCTTAAACACCATTTAATGTAGTCCAGGGATTGGGCTGATAGATGCTTTGTTGCATAACATCCCAATCTTCAGCTCAGATTTGGTTTCGAATCCTATCTCAGGACTCCTTTCAGTCGAGAGGCGGAGGAAGAGCTGGTGGGGTGGTTGGGGGGGGGGGGGGGTTTCTGGTTAAAGACGAGAATTTCTCATTATATGCATCTCACTGCAAATTAATAATAACGGCAGCTCCTGATCAGTACCCAAAGACCACTCCCCACCCTTTCCCCAGCTGGTAAGTGAGAACGAGATCAGCCATGACGCCCCTGCAGTTCCAACAGCTGCTAAAAAGGCTCATCATTCAGGGCTTGACATGATGAGCTGATGGCTAATAAAATGGTATTCCTGCAGCCCAGCAGAAGATGAAAAGGAATTGGAAGGTGGAAAATATTCATTTCTAATGGCAACGAAACACAATGAAGGGGGTGATGTTAATACTGTTAAATCTACACTGTTCCAACAGCTGTGCAAATAAAGGAATGGCAGTTATTTATTTCCTACTCATCCATTCAAAACTAAAGGGAAAACTCATTCACTTTAAAAATAATACAGCTTCTATTTACTTTGCCCGCTGATCGTTGCGGTGTGTGTCAGCCATGGCTCAGTGCCTAGCACTCTAACGCTAACCTCTGAAGGTCAAAGTTCCAAGTTCAATTCCCACACCCAGACCCAAAGTTCCAAGTTCAATTCCCACACCCAGACCCAAAGTTCCAAGTTCAATTCCCACACCCAGACCCAAAGTTCCAAGTTCAATTCCCACACCCAGACCCAAAGTTCCAAGTTCAATTCCCACACCCAGACCCAAAGTTCCAAGTTCAATTCCCACACCCAGACCCAAAGTTCCAAGTTCAATTCCCACACCCAGACCCAAAGTTCCAAGTTCAATTCCCACACCCAGACCCAAAGTTCCAAGTTCAATTCCCACACCCAGACCCAAAGTTCCAAGTTCAATTCCCACACCCAGACCCAAAGTTCCAAGTTCAATTCCCACACCCAGACCCAAAGTTCCAAGTTCAATTCCCACACCCAGACCCAAAGTTCCAAGTTCAATTCCCACACCCAGACCCAAAGTTCCAAGTTCAATTCCCACACCCAGACCCAAAGTTCCAAGTTCAATTCCCACACCCAGACCCAAAGTTCCAAGTTCAATTCCCACACCCAGACCCAAAGTTCCAAGTTCAATTCCCACACCCAGACCCAAGCACAAAATTCCAGGCAGATGCTCCTAACGTAGTACTGAGGGAGGTGTCAGAGATGCCTTCCTTTGTACGAGATGTTGACTGAGGTCCTGCCTTCCCCCTCAGGTGGATGTAAAGACCCCAGAGCATTGTCAAAGAAGAGCACGGTATCCTGGCCAATATTTATTATACAGTCAACATCACACACAGGAAACACAGATGATCCATTCATTATCTCATTGCTGTTAGGGGAGAGAGAAAGAAAGAAGGGGGGGGGTGGAAAAAGAAAGAAAGGGGGAAGTGGGGAGAAAGGTGGGGGGAGAAAGGGGGAGAAGTGGGGGGGGGGGGGGCGGGAAGAGGAAGAGAAAGAGATTCCACACGTGCCCCATAAAGATGGGAGCTGTGTTTACCATGTGCAAACATGGCACTAGCAGCAAATGCAGCCCAAAAGAAACAGTAAAATTCAGCCATTTGACCATAATGGACTAAGAAGCAAATTCAGACCATGGACAGATCAGTAATCACACCATTTCAGGAGTAATGTATCCCATCCTCTAAACAAACAGAACCTAACAGAGCAACAGATAGACCAATGGACAACCTCTGGTGACTATAACACCCGATGTGCATTTTAAGTAGGTCTGCTATTAGAAAAGGACCTGTGCAGTTTGGCTGCAATCAGTCCCGGAAGAAGGTCGGAGTGTGACTCCTGATTGATATCAAGGTCAATGTGTGATTCAGTGACAGACTCGCTCGTTCCTTCACATTAGTCTCTCCTCCGAACAGAAACCGATTAGAAAGAGGGACTGAATTATTCCATAGTTAACACAATATACTTTCACCTCTGGGAATGATCGTTCCAATCTAGCCCAGATACAGGGGTGGAGAACGCCAATGTCAGGCATTTGACCAACTCAAACCTGATCAGCGCAAAACTACGAGGACTAATCACAGGGATACTATAGGACTCGGGGCGGCGGGAAAGAAAGTTTTTTTGCTGAGTTATAAAGTAGAGCAGCGACGGCTTGAATGTGCAGCTAAACTGAAGAGCGTTGCGATGAATATTGGGTGCAAGGATTCACCATGTAGCAGACCCAAGAAATGGTCCACTCACCTTCCAAAGCCTACTGGACTGAACACAACTAAACCGTACTCAAACTCCAGCAAAATTCTCGGTGGTCGGAATCCTCACTATACAGATGTTCAGAAAAACTATTGACAATGAGACAAAAGTCCAGCCCAATTACCATTCCTATGACCCATCACATCAAGATGTACAACACTCTCTGAACCGACCCGGCTGCAGGATATTGAACACAAGGAGGAGTTTGATAGAACTTCCAATCCAAACAACCCTAAGGTTGGGAAAAGAGGGACTCAACTCCAAATTAATATCGTCTACGTTGAGGGACAAGAGCCTGTGGGACTTGTCTCATGGAGAGTAACATCCCCAACCCCAAAATCAGGAAATCCCAAAAGTCCCCATGGGCTCCCAGGGATAGTTCGTAACAAACCCAACTCCAGTTTGGGTTTCAACCCTTCCACAGCATTACCAAAAATATAACTTCGGCAGAAATAAGATTCTCACTAACCGCGGTTACCAAACGCCGTCCTGTTGCTGTTTCTCTTTAAAGATACTGTTTCTGTTTTATTTATTGTTACATTTTATTTGGCCAACACAAATCCAACCAACTCTTTACGCCTCCGCCACGAAGACCGCCGCACACCTTCCTGCGGTAAATAGTGCTGGACATGGAGTCTCAGCAAGTCGGCTAGAGTCGGAGATTCTTCAATAAACTGTTTAACTCAACAATAAGCTGGTCTACTGGGTACTCAGTGCCTTGATTAAGTTTTAGTTAATTATATAATTGCAATTTGAGTGAGGTCGAATCAGTTCCTTATTAATTGAAGCATTTGGAATTATACACATATATAGGTACCAACATATTTGCATATAATATGTTCCCACACACAAGTTCAGGAATACTTGCTGATATAATGTGGCTATCCTTCGTTTATAAGCCTAGGTGTTGAGTCTGGCTAGGCTATTCGACTGAGGGAGAATCACAATCAGGGAGTAATGCTGCGGTAATGCTATGGTTTAAGAGGATCACTTTATCAGGTTTTGTTAGGTTTACTTTACTCCATAGCCGAATTTCAATTCTAGTCATTTGCCTTCACTTCCTGTCAGGTGCCATGTAATTGTTTAAAAATCCTACAAATTAACATACAAGGTGTTTAAAAGGCTCAGTGATTGGCCTTATCAAAAGGGATCAATGACCACTAATCTCTTTTCTAGACTCAGGAACAGTCTATTCAGTTCCTTCAAACCTGTTCCACCAATTGATGACATCATGGCTGATCTGTATCTTAACTCCACACACCTGCCTTGGCTCCATATTCTTCCTTAACCTCGTCTGGCAAAAAATATCAATCTCATTTTTAAAATTATTAATTGAGCTGACATCTACTGCTTTTATAAATAAAAACAGCATGAATACACAGCAGGTCTGGCAGCATCTGCGGAGAGATAAAGAGTTAAGGTTTCAGGTTGATGACCCTTTCATCAGAACTTTCTAACATTCATTAATGTCGTTTAAGGAAGAAAATGTAGATATCCTTACCTGGTCTGGCCGACATGTGACTCTGTGACGATTAACTGCTGCCTGAACAAGGGCAATTAGGGATGGGCGATAAATGCTGGCCTAGCCAGTGTTGCCCACATCTCATGAATGAATTTAAAAAAAACTTGCTTCTTATGGACGATTTCTACATCTTTACCAACTTTTATGTGAAGAAATGTTTCCTAACCTCTCTGGTGAATGGCCTGGCTCTGATTTTAAGGTTATGTCTCATTGTCGTAGACTTGTACACCAGGAGGAAGAAGTTTCTCTCTATTTGGTGTCAGCTGTGGCTCAGTGGGTAACCCTCTCCTCTCTGAGGCAGAAGGTTGTTGGTTCAAATTCAACTCCAGAGACTTGAGCACAAAAATCTAAGCTAAGAAGCCAGTGTAGAACTGAGGGAACACTGTGCTGTAAGGGGTGCTGTTTTTCAGATGAAATTTTAAACAGAGGCCCTGTCTACTTTCTCAGGTGGACATAAAAAGAGCCTGGACCGTTATTTTGAAGAAGAGCAGGAGAGTTAAAAACAAAAAAACTGTGGATGCTGGAAATCCAAAACAAAAACAGAATTACCTGGAAAAACTCAGCAGGTCTGGCAGCATCGGCGGAGAAGAAAAAAGTTGACGTTTCGACCGAAGGGTCATGAGGACTCAAAACGTCAACTCTTTTCTTCTCTGCCGATGCTGCCAGACCTGCTGAGTTTTTCCAGGTAATTCTGTTTTTGAAGAGCAGGAGAGTGATCCACAGCGTCCTGGCCAATTTTTGTCCCTTAACCAACATGGTCATTATATTTGTTTTTTTTTTTGCAAATTGGCTACCAAATTTCCTACAGGTCAGGGGCTACATTTCAAAATGTGTCATTGGCTATAAAGCACTTTGGGATGTCCCAAGGTCACTAAAGGTGCTATAAAAATGCAACTTCCTTTTTTTCTACTTTACTGATTCCTTAAAACCTCGATCAAATCACTGGTTAACATTCTATATGTCTGGGAATACGATGCTGGTATATGTAAGCAAAGGAGGGAGTTGATGGGGTAAGCATTGTACACAGGAAGGGTGACATTGTGCACAGAGTGGGTCAGTGGCCACCAGCCAAAGTCTGTGACACAGGTTCAAATCCTGCCACGGCAGCTGGGTGGAATTTAAATTCAATTATTTAATATAATCTGGAACTGAAAACCAGTCTCGGTAATGGTGAGCATGAAACTATTATCCATTGTTGTAAAAATCCACCTGGTTCAAAAATATCCTTTAAGGGAAAGGAAATCTGCTGTCCTTACCTGGTCTGGCCTACATGTGACTCCAAATCCACAGCAATGTGGTTGACTCTTAACCGTGATCAGAAATGGCTGGGCAAAGCCACTCAGTTCAAGGGCATTTAGGAACTAGCAACCAATGCTGGCCTTGATAGTGATGTCCATATCCCATAAAAGGGTAAAAAAAATGCTGCTCGAGTTGGCAGGATGTGACTAGTGGTGTCCCACAAGAACCTGTGTTGGGCCTCAACTATTTACCGTATATATATATATATATATATTAGCGACTTAGATCATAAATTAGAAAGCCACACACCCAAAATATGTTAATGACGCAAAGATAGGATGTATTTTAGGTACTGTGGATGGAGTGCAAAATTACAGAGACATTGATAGATTAAGTGAATGGGCAAAACTGTGGCATATGGATTTCAATGTAGGCAAATGTGAGGCCATTCACTTTAGGCCTTAAAATAATAGAACAGGGGACATTCTAAATGATGAAAAGCTAGAAACAGCAGAGGTCCAAAGAGACATGCAGATCCTGGTACACATCATCTAAAATGTCATGAACAGGTATAGCAAATGGGATTAGTCAGGTCTTTGTTGACCAGTGTGGACACGATGGGCTGAATGGCCTCCTTGTGTGCTGTAAACGTCTATGTCTCTATAAAACTATCAGAAAAGACTAATGCCCCCAGTACTAGACTTCCCAGCCAGCAGAAATAGTTTCTCCCAATCTACCCCATCTAACTTTGATCAAATCACCCCTGGACTTTCTAAATTCTAGGGATGTAACTCTAGTTCGTATAATCTCTTTGCAATTTAGCCCTTGGAATTCAGGCATCATTCTGGAAAATCTGTGCTGCACTCCCTCCAAGACCAATACATCCCTCCTAAGGTGTGGTCTAATCAGAGTTGTCTGGCTGAAGCATGACTTCTATCCCCATGTATTCTACTTCTTCCGATATAAAAATCAGCATTCCTTTTTTTTTTAAAAAATTCATTTATGGGATGTGGGCATTGCTGGCTAGGTCAGTATTTATAGCCCATCCCTAAATTGACCTTCTCAGGAGGGGTAGAAAGAACTATCCAGTTAGGCCCTGCAAATGTTGTACTTTTCAGAAATTCCACTTTACAATTCCCCTTTAAACCTTACTATTGAATCCCCTTCCCCCACAATCCACCCCTCCCCAAACACACTTTCAGGTGGTGTCTTCCAGACCCTAACGGCTTGCCGCATTAAAAAAAATTCTCATCTCTGCCCTGGTTCTTTCATCATTCACCCTAAATACGTGTTTTCTGGCTACTAATCCTCCAGTTAGTGGAAATAGGTTTTAATAGAATAAGTAAGGAGAAACTTTCATAATTTTCAACACATCTATGGAATCTCCCCATAATTGTCAGTGCTCGGAGACCAGCCACTCGTCTTTCCACATAACTGATATCCTTTATCCCTGGTACTATTGCAGTAAATGTCCTCTGCACCTTCAAGATTTATTTGTGTAAAATGATAGAACAGAATAATCCCCACCTAGGGAACTGTGGGCAACATTGAGCTCCCCAATGATACAACATAAGACAACACAAGTTACTTGATAGAACCTTTATTTTCTTATTGAACTGTCGTGTACATGTTCCGAATTTATCTTCCCACAGTCCATTTAAAAGACTTACACAACTCTATTCGTACATCAAAAAAGTTCCTTTTTAATATGTTTCGCACTACTGTTACACAATCACGTGCGTGCTACAACGGTCACAGAAGCGACTGGAGGCAGAATACTGGTCAGTAAAAACAAAGCAGGAAGGGAGCTATGAGATATACGGACACAAGTTGGGAATCCGCTCCACACTCACTACCAGAGGTCACCTAGAGTTCAACTGCATGTTTGTTCAGTCAGAAGTGATTGAATTTATTATTTCAGTGCACAGTGAGTTCTCCAGTGGACAAACAGACTTGTAAGGACAAATGGAGATGCACATCTGTGGAATGTAACTAAAAAAAAAAACACAACAGGAAACGCATTAGGACACTGACCAATTTGTCCATTTCCGCCCAGCACTTTCCCCCCCCACTCAGGATGTCAGCTTTTTCCCTGCTGTGCACATTAGCAGCCGTGTTAACAGAGATCTATCAGACCACTCAGTCCCTGCGCAAAACCTGCAGGACTACACTGCTAGACTGTGCAGCTTACCAGCTGGGAGTGAGCTCATTATTTAGGATACCACTGGGAAAGATTAAGTCAATTTCAGTGGTTCTGCCGAAATTCACAATTAGGCACAGATAGTATTTTAAGTAGGCTGAAAGAGGATGAAATTGATTTGGACTGCATCAATAGAATCCGTACACTTTTCCATACCTGTGGTTCTAATTTTGGGGAACCTTTAAAAGCAGCGCTACTCAGGAGCTGCTAACTGAAACAGCATCATGCGGCTTCTCCCACTGGCCCAAGATAGTCCACAGTATCAAGAGCAGAAAGTTGTAGGGAAAGGTCTAGGTTTGTGTGATAAATCTGAAGAAACAGTTTAGTACCAATATAGCAAAAGCATTTATTCAAATACCGATTAAAATTAAAACAGGATTGGGGGGGAGAAGGGAGTTGCTGAAGGTACCAGTTATTACACCACGTGATTGAGATTTGTGCAAGTAAAAAAATCCAAAATTCTAGGAAAAGTCGGCTGGATGTGAATGCAAGACAAGGAAGAATAGCACAAGTTGCTGCAATGGTGCAAATTGTTACAGTCCCATCTTGGTTTGGGGATAGCGGGGTGGGTGTGGGCGAGGCCAGGGGTGGGGTTGTGCAGAGGAGGAAGGGAGCATGGGGAACCCAGAGCAGAGTGAACAGAGACAGCAGAGCTAATCGGGCACTACAGTCAATCTCCACAAGCCAGGAACAGAACATAAACACAGCCAGAACTTGGTCAGTGTGCTCCAATGACTTGTGTGAGGGGAAAGAGAAGGCGGGGGGGGGGGGGGGGGGGGTGAACCTGTTTTGACAGAACGTCACCAACACCTGCAGGTCAAACACCGACAAAATCAGCCTTCCAATTGTTTAAAAGGTGGCCCCAATATCAAGGCTGCCTGAAATAAAGGAGACCGCCAGCATTTTCTTCCCTATAGACTCCCATGATTACTGGAGAAGAACCACATGGGGCCACCACAAAACTGGGGCAGTCCCTTAGTCTTCCCCACAGACACATCTATCGTCACTGTACCTCCATGTGTGTGCCTCACTAAGCAGGGCAGGAGGGTGCAGGAGATGCCACTTGCCGGTGGGAGTGCGCACTTGGGCAAAAGGACAGGCCTATTTAGGAGGGTCAAGTCGCAAAGCAGGAACAATCAAAGAAGCCCCCTGCCTTCCAGGATCGATTAATTTAACAAGCAGCAAGTCCCTCACCAAGCAGTGCTCGTGGAATACAATTCTTGCACATTCCACTCTCTTCCCTCCCCACATCTTCTCCCTGCCACCCCCCACCCCAGTAGGACGACAGGCCAGGATAGGTGCCCGAAGAAATTCGGAACCGTTTGCCAGTTGGTTTTACACCATGATATCCAGTCAAGTCAAACCAACAATTACAGGCAGGGCAGCTAAGAGCTACCCCTGGTGTTAGGCTCTTTCAGTCCAGTGTTTTGTCAGCACATCAGAATACAGCATGCTGGTGTGAAGCTCTGTGCAGGTGATCCTGGAGTCAAAGAAATAGTATGCATTGCCTTGAAAAAAATGTCAGAGAGGAGTAGGGGCAGGAGAGAGGGAATGGTGGGGCAGTTTGGTCAGACAGGAGCAGGTGAAAGTAAATTAATGAATAAGTCGCAAGTGTAACAGATAGTTTAGTTCTGCCCATCGCCAGCATCCCCTTCATCTCCCTGGCTGTCTGATGTCCATAACTGTAAAAGAGAATAAAAAAACTATATTAAAAAATTGAAGAACAGTTTCCCATTTTATGATAAAGTGGGTTGGGTAGTACAAAGATATTTACATTAAGTTTCAAATACAGATGGGTAGTTTCGGCAGGTAATACAGAAAATGGACATCACTGCTCTGGAACACAGGAATGGTTAACCACAGCAGCTCTACCTTTTCAATTCCAATTCACTGCCCTTTATACCCTCATAGCATCTCAATTTAATTTCCATCCTTAAGCTTTGAAGAATTCAATCCACACTTTCCCTGTTCTCCTGTGTAAATACACTTTTCCTGCTTTAGACCAGTGTTGTTCGGGCTCCAAGTTTCTAGCTTCTTGTTCTGGGCTCCCTTGCTGATTCCCTTCACCTCAATTAGAACCTTTCTTTGCTCCATCTCCACTGGATATAACCCAATGTTCACAAAGTGCATCAACACATTGTCCCTCTGTCCCATCTACTATTCTGGTGAATCATTGTTTCTTCACAGTCGGTAGATCCTCCCTCATGCGCTCTGGGTTACTAATCCAGTAACACAGTCAATACCTTACTATACTAGTGTAACATTTCATACAACATCCTGAATAGGCTTTTCCCAACATTCAGTAGAACTGCTATGACACTTCTTGCTTTTACATTTTAAACCTCCTTATCATTACTCGCTGCCCATGACAAGCTGTTTGTTTCCCGATCGCCATTCTGCCTCCTCACTGGTGTCTATTGTGAAGAGAACAGGAATTGCTTAGGTGAGCAGCGCAAATGACAGCAGATGCGAGTTAATATCACGTGATATGAGATAGTATACTTCAGATATGGACTGTCACATCAACCATAATTTAAATGGAGAGGGCAGGGTGTCGATAAACGTTAGCTTGTGGCAGGTGGTTAAAAAGTCCAGGAGGTTTAGAGTATAAAAGTGAGAAGGTTCTACTGTCACTTTTTAATCTTCTGAAGTCAATATTGAGTTCAACAACTTCAAAGTGTGGACAGCATCCATTAGTAATGATTCTGCTGTTGTCCCATTGGCCTAGATTTTCTGGTTTCTGGGCTGTTGGAATGACTGACTCTGTGGGAATTTCCTGGGAAATTTGGACTTCCGATGGGCAATTCCCAGGCCATCCAGGACCCTCCAAGTCTCTGACTCCATGTTAGAGTCGGAGACTTCGGACAGTTTCCACTTACTTACCTGTTATCCAGGAAATGTTAATCCTAATCTAACTCCTGGGTAACCATACAGCTGATTCCCAATCACTCACACTGACATCCCTCCCCCAACCCCCACCTCAATCTCCCGACTACTCCCCTGACACCCCCTCAACCCAATCTGACTATCTCCCACCACCGACTCCTGACCCCCCCCCCAGACTCCCCCTCACCCCTTGACCCGACTTAACTAGCCACAACCCGCCTAGCATCCTCCAGCCTGACCTCACTACCCAAACTGACCTGGCCTCACCACCCTACTCAGCTGCCACCCTAACCCCTTACCTCACCCACTCTACACATTTACACATGGACGCATTCACCCATTCACTCATACATTCTAACACACCGAGAAGCTTTGGGACATTTAAACTCTTTCTTACCAGAGTAGGCCAGCTTTTGCTTTAAAAAAAAAGGTGTGGCTTCGGCACAGATCCTCCCCCCCCCCGCCCCTGAGGTTTCTTGTGCTAAGTGAGTTCTGCAGGATCCCCCATTGGAAGACTGACCAGAAAAATCAGAGGAAGGTATATGGGTAAATTTTTTTTTGGTCTGATCTGAGTCAGAAATAGGGGTTCCAACCCCGAATGGAAGATTTGGGCCTTTGTTTCTTTACTTGTTCCATTACCATATTCTTCTGGATTTGCAACATCGTCCTTATTTTAAAAATCATTTAATCTCTCCCGTCTTCAACCCTGTCAGGAACTTTTCTTTGTGCTGTTTCCTCCCCTCCGGCAGCCACTTTCTCCCCCTCTGTCCTTGCTTAAAAATTATTAAATCACTTCTTCCAGTTTTTCCAGTGCTGATCAGAGCTGCTTGAGAGCAGACGTATGTTAAAAATGCACAGAGCTGTTAGTGTGAAAGAGGTTAACGATTTAGCTCACTTTGCCAGTATGATGAAAGGACATTGATCTGAAACTCTGTTACTCTTGCCAATGTCCACAGTACTCTTCTTTTGTTTAACGGTCAAGTGTAGTTATGGAATGCATTAATCAGGGCTGCTTTCAAGCAGGCTTTCTTTAAAAATGCAGAAAATCGTTAGCATAGAAGCGGGTTAGCATGATAACGATTTAGCTCACTTGGCCAGTATTTCACACTCATCAGTCTGAAACATTACTCGAATAGAACGTGCATTGAGACCAATTTTAAAAAAAAAGGTGACTGCAATTTAATCTTCCGGAGTTTTCCCCTTTTGGTGATACGTACAGTTAAATTGTCCCGAAGTAACTGCATAATCAAGGTGCTGTCTTTGTATGAATCGTCAGCCAACTTGTCCAATTCAGCAATTGCATCATCGAATGCCTGCAAACAGAAGGCAAGGGCGAGGTTCATTATCATTGCACACAGCAGGCTGCTCAATGCCTTTGCAGTCAGCTAACTGCAACACCTGTTCTGAACATGTCTGGAGTGTTAGCTCTTGAACTAAATGAGTGAGAGGCGGGGTGGGGGGGGGGTTTGGTGGTGGTGGGGTGAGATTGGAGCACGGGAGACGAGAGGTGGTGGAGGGAGCGGGATTGTGGCAGAGAGGACAGCTCTCCCAGGTGCAGGCAGTGAGAGGACTCAGAGGGACTGGCGCATTATTGACTCAGACCCAGAGAGAGTGGCCATACAAGCAGGTGGAGTGCTGAGAGTCACTAGCTGGGTACTAGCTGCAAGAAAGAGTCTGACGGGAGATGGTATCACTACACACAGACCCCAATCAGGGCAGGCACCAGTGAATGGACAGGCAGGCGTCTAACGATGATGCTACCAGTGGGGGAAAAAACTGTGCATGCAGCTGCAGGGTGGGGTGAGTGCTCATGCGCAAAGGTGATTGGCTTCAGGGAATTACAGTGTTACCTTTGAAGTGCCAGCCAGCAGGATCAGCTGATATTTCATGGCTGATCAACTGCTTTCTAGGGCTTTAAGTCGAACATTTTGCCTATTTCTCTCTCTCTCTCTTCTCCTGGATAGAGTAAGCCAGTGCAAGTGAGGGTACTTGCCTATCTGCTTTCTATTTGCCAGATGCTACCAGTCAGGATCACAATTTTAGAATATTTCATCTTGGACAGGGGCACCTCCAGGCTCCTGTGGGCAGAGATGAAACCACAAGTGCAACACAGCTCCCCTAGGCTCAACCTTACCCACCTGTTCAGAATTTCTTACCCAACCTGAAAACAGTGTCACAAACATGCAGCCTACAATATCTCTTTAACTGAAACTGCGCAGCACCAGCCTTACTCAGCTGATACCATGCTGGTCTTGTAGTCAGGAGGTTTGGGTTCAAAACACTGCAGAATTGAACGCAGTCTAGGGTGACATACAGTACTTAGGCATTGCTGCATTTTTGGAACTCCCAAAGGTAGAAATTTAAAGTTCCCATATCACCATATGAGGGGCAGAGAGCTTACCTGGTTGTCCTGCCATCGTTCATCCCATATTCAAAATCTCCCTCAAAAACAGATAAACTGGCCGTTCAGCTTGTTGCTGCTGCGGGATCTTGCTGTGCACAAAACAGTTGTGTTTGCCTCCACAACAGTCACTGCACTCACTTCAAAAATAATTCACTGCCTCTGCAAATTCAAGGTTATCTAAAACTCTGCTGCTCATGCCTGCACTCGCAGCACGTCCCGATCCCCTATCACCCCTGCACTTGCTGCCATACATCATCTCCCGGTAAAGCAAAGGACTTCATTTTAAAATTCGAATCCTCGTTTTCAAATCCCTCCTTGGCCTCACCCGTCCCTGTATCTCTGTCATCTCCTTCAGCCCCACAACTCTCCGAGATATCTGCGCTCCTCTAACTCTAGCCTCTTGAGCATTCCTGAATTTTAATCACTCCAGCACTGGTGGCCATCTTCAACTGCGTGGGCCCAAAGCTCCGGATCTCCTCCCTAAACCCCTCGACTTTGCTTTTCTCCTTTGAGATACTCTAAAGCTACGCCCGCTGACCAAGCTTTCGGTCACCTGACCTAATATCTCCTTATGTGATTTGATGTCATTCTTTGTTTTATAATTTCCTTCTGCAGCAGCAACTTGGGGCATTTTATATGTTAAATGCTCAATATAAATATAAGTAGTAGTGTTACGATATATGAAGTTTCTGGTGGTTGAGATGGCAATGCAATTCCTTCCATCTGCACACAGCCAGGATTTAGCAGTGTATTCCCAAGGTTTCATATTTCAGGCACATGGGAAAGATTGGTCCCTTCCTGACCACTGGGTGCGCTGGTTGTGAAATGCACTGAATGCCAAGAAGCCAGTGGTGAATTGAGAAACAAAAGGGATAAAATGGGAGAGACAAGGTGGGGAGGGAATACAGTGAAATTAAATTGGAAGGAATGATTTGCAAGGTTTCTATCCTCTCTAAGATAAAAGCAAAAAACTGCTGAGTTTTTCCAGGTATTTCTGTTTCTGTTCTATCCTCTCTATCCTTCTTTGCAACACTGAAGCAACACTCCAGATTCTCCAGTTGGTAAAACTAGCAAATGACCCATACGTAGACCAGAGGGTCCAAGGGCCACACCCTGATCTGTGTTTTATTCACTGATCCCGACCAAGGCAGCAGCTGATGAATTATGATCAACCACAGCAGCACTGGGTAAAGGTGGAGGCAGGGGGAGGGAAGAGGGCGTAGAGAAGCAAAGAGAAAATCAGGCAAAGTTACTATATTTTGATCGTTATCCTGTGACCTTTAGTGGAGAGTGCTAACTTTGGGTTAGGACGTTGCATGGCTATGATGCCCCCACAGTTGATTAGCCTTTCAAGTCTCTGACATGACTTTCAGAAGGATGTGAAGACATGAGACAGAGTGCAGAAAAGATTCACAAGAATGGTACCAGGGATGAAAAACTGTATTTATGTAGATAGATTGGAGAAGTTAGGACGGTTTTCCTTGGAGAAGAGAAGGTTACGTGGAGATTTGATCATGGTATTCAAAATCACGAGGGGGGGTCTGTTCCCATTGGTGGAAGGATCGAGAGCCAGAGGGCAAAAATTTAAGATAACTGGCAAAAGGAGCAATGGTGACATGAAGAAAAACTTTTCATGCAACGAGTGGTTAGGATCTGGAATGCGCTGAGTGAGAATGTAGCGGAGGCAGATTGAGCCAAGGCTTTCAAGAGGTGATTGAATTTATTATCATCTGAAAAGAATGTGCGGGTTTACGGTTAGAAGGTGGGAGAATGGCACTGCATAAATTTATCCTACAGTAAACCAGTGCGGACACAACAGGCTCCTTCTGTGTTGTGATGATTCTGTGATTCTATGAAGACAGGGCAGTTAGAACGGGTACCAGTAGATGCCCCGTGCCAACAAGAAACAGCACTAAGCCGGGTAAAGCGAGGGAGAAATGTGGGTGGGCAAGGGCTGAAATAAATCCACGCGAGGTCATATACTCGAGCACTAACTGGGAGAAGGGGATATGAGGAGAGCTGGAGGCAGTGTTATGATGTTGGCACATTCTCAGCCACACCTTGAATAACTCCTTTGTTTTTACTTACTGACTTTGCCAGCTGGCACGCCTTCTCTGGAGAATTCAGGATCTCATAATAGAACACGGAGAAGTTGAGAGCCAGGCCAAGTCGGATGGGATGTGTCGGTTCCATTTTGTCCTTACTGATGTCAAATGCCTCCTGATACGCCTGCTGGGAGTTTTCCACCGTAGCTTGGAAAAGGAAAGGAGAGTTGTTGCAGGGAGTAGACACTCGTCCACACAAATCAGGAGAGACAATGTCTCATTTAGAAATTACAACCCACGGCCCACATATGGAATCCATTGCTACAAGAGATGTCTCTTCAACATGGAATTCACAGCACAGAAGCAGGCCATTCGCCTAACCGGTCTATGCTGGTATTGTTGCTTCACAGCCTACTTTCTCATACTATCTGCACTTCCTTCTACTCCTTTCTCTCTTTGTTAATCCAGCTCCCCTTGGCTAGAATCTTTGGCCCCCACAGGTGGCGAGGAAGGAGAGGGGTTGGCCTGAAAATTTGGTGGGTTGACATCGGAACCGATATCCGATGCCTTCCTACCCCCACTGGGGGTAATGTGGTGGGCCTTCCCCCTCAGAGTCAGCACGGGTGTCTCACTGCTTTTTCAGGCAGCGAGCGAGACACCCGCCGAGAACGGAAGATTCCACCCCTCATATCTACACAAGTGACCTCAACTACTCTTATGTGGGAACAATTTTTAAAAAAATTGATAATACTCTTGGTTAGCAATTTGGG
This sequence comes from Carcharodon carcharias, assembly GCF_017639515.1. Taxonomy (NCBI): domain Eukaryota; kingdom Metazoa; phylum Chordata; class Chondrichthyes; order Lamniformes; family Lamnidae; genus Carcharodon; species Carcharodon carcharias. The sequence goes on along the minus strand of NC_054480.1, from coordinate 7,244,899 downwards.
ACCTTTTTCTACATTAAAGGCACTATATAAATGTAAGTTGTTGTTATTCAAACGGTGAGTAGAATTTCACACTTCCAAGAACTGGTGGGAGTTGCAAACATACTCGATTATAAATAAAGTATATCCCTGAAAAACCATTTATCTGGGGCCTGCCTTTGTTGCCTCAGCTGAATTCTAAAATTGGACAAGTCCCTATGTACCTTTCTGTAACTGTGTATCGGGGGGTATTGCAGGTAACCTAGACTTTTTAACCATGAACAAATGCTTACAGGAAATACTAACAGCTTCTTCCTTTACAGATGTAAATGTACAAAATATGCAAAACAAGAGAGAATGGGTAATAACAAAATGGAACTGCATTTAAACCCTTAAAATTACTAGTAACAATCACAATTCCTCCCAAAAATAGATGCATTGAGTTTCTCGCACATCCTTTGAACTGATGTTTCAGCTCTCATCAGAGACAGTTGCAATCTTGTGGGTACATGTCAATGTTCATGACCCACAGACGGAGGATCCAATGAAGCAATTTGTTTGATTTACTGGGGGGGGGTCAGAATTCTGTTGGTAAAATAACAAACTCCAATGATGTTGTGGTTAAAGTTGGTACACAAAATGATCAGATCTCCAAACACACCTTTCTTCTTGTCCCCATTTGCAACCTCAGAGAGGTATCTGTAGTAATCTCCCTTCATTTTCAGATAGAAAACCTTGCTGGTAGCCTGGGTTGTTGTGGCGATAAGGTACTTATCCAGAAGCCCCTGAGTGAAAAGGTATTGAACAAAGACATATCAGATACTGTACAAAAACGTCACTCATTCACAGTGTTATTTAAAGTAAGAGGATCAGGGCATTAAGAATAAAAAGAAACAATGCTGATAAAAATGTCATGTTGAATGATATGCTTCTTGTATTACCAAACCTATAATATACAATTGTTCTTGAGGATATGGATGTGCTGCATTAATTGTCTCTCCCTAGTCACCATGACATCAGTATGAAATCGGGGCAAAAAGAGTTAAATTATGAGGACAGGTTGCATAGACTTGCCTTGTATTCTTGAGTAAGGGCTAATCTAATGTATGTTTAAGATGATAAAATATTTGCTAGCTTCTCTCGGTGTACCCTATTTCCTCTGATCGGGGGCAGGGGGAGACGCAACCTTAAAATTTAAGCCATAGTTTGTTAGGCAAGGGTGTTTATGGAACAAATGTGGGTGGATGGAGTTAAGATTGGTTATAATCTATTGGTATGGTGGAAAGGGCTTGAGGGGCTGAATGGCCAACTCCTGTTCCTATACACCCACAAGGAGTCACTGGAGAATGCTGACTGAGTGAGTATTGAGTTAATTGTGTAGCATGGACCAGGTAAGGCCAGCAAGTTCATTTGTGAGCCAGTTGGATGTTCATTTTTCCTGGTGACAGCATTAAAAATGATTTAATCCAGTTTACCGTTGTGGGATCTGTACTCTTAACCACTGGGTCACTATTGAGTACCATAAACACAATGCTAGCCAATGGTTCAACTTGGGTTGTGTGAGGAGAATGTGCCTGTGGCTCAATCAGCTCTAAATGCACTTCCTGCACAACCCAAAATAAGCGAGACAAAATCTAGTTGCAGTACTGAATGGCTCATACAGTTCAAATAGATAAGGTGCAGTTTCTCCAAACTGTAACAGAAAAAAATTGAAATATTTTTTGACACACAGTTCTTCCTTGTATTCTTCCTGTTGTAAAAATCCTAGATACAATTTCACTGGAGTTGGTTCTGTTACAATCCCAGCGTGAAACCTGGCTTGATAGATTCTAACTTTTTTTTTAGAAACCGTGGAGGAAAGTTAGTGAACAAATTCACAGGAGTCCGCTGATAAACTTAGAGCACAAAAAAAAAAATTTATTAAACAAGAAAAATGAACTATATTACATCAGACAAAAAGGTTGAAAAGGTCTAAATTGCACACACAAGGGAATGATTCAAATCACACTATGGCTTTACCCCAGCAATCTCTTTACGGACACATACAAGTTCAGAAAGACTAAACAATTCACAGTAGCTATCTTATATGTCAACATTCAGGGTAGCATGAGGTATATGTGAACATTCAGGGTAGCATGAGGTAAATGTGAACACCAGGCACACCGTGGTCAGACACGCCACGCTCCAAAGTAATTGACAAGTGTGACCAAATCAGATTCCATGGATTTCCCAACAACCCACCCAGACGTTTGTTACATTGTAAACCAACCAATCTCATGGAAACTTTATCTTTCTCACGAGGGTTTCCAATCTTCACATCCAAAGAACTTGCCCTGGAACTCTCTCCAAACGTCACTCCCACTTGAAAAGCCCCGACAAGGATCCGCCTTCAATCTCGCATTCCAAGATTCTTTTCCCCGGATCTCCATGTATACTCAAGCTTCACCTTCCAAGTACAATTTCAGATCTTCAGCTGTGCCAAGCAGAACACTACTGCTCCAAAGGGGTATCTTTGCCCCATGGCCCACAGCACAGAGTCACCAACCTTTGGCTGCCCCCTCGGAACTTCGGGGCTTCTCTCAAGCCCGTTTTGCTTCAAGTCTGCTGCCTGCAGCTCTTTCACTTTAACTTGGAGTCTATTTCTCTGCTCTTTCCTTTGTCTTTGTCTTTGCTTGGGACTTTCTTCTGGGACCTCTCCCTGTCTCCCTTCCCTATGTCCTGCTCCCTGGGACACCTCTGGAACGGCACTCTGGCTCCAGATCACTTGATCTGCTTTTTGTGCAGTTTTGACTTCCTCTCTAATTTTACATTCAAATGAATTAAACCTATAGTGTTAATTTATTCCCTTAGCAGTGCAGGAAGATCATGCAATCTTTGTGGGTGCACAACTGCCATTTCAAACACTAGGGGAAGCATTTATCACAATCCAATGATTTTACTCGTTATTCCCTCCCTCTGTTAGTAAGTTAAGTTTAGAATGAAATTGAATATAATGAAAGTGTAAACAGCAAGACATTGCTACTTTATCTGATAACACATGCACGCTTACAATAGAGGCTAATAAAAGCTATGCAGATCATCAAAATTTGAACTGTAGCTGGCTGTACAATGCTAGCAATCTATTTACAAAAGCAATCCTACACTGCCACCACTGTGGAAAGAATGCAGTCAGGCATAAGGAGCTAACACACTTGCCTGCAGGAGTGCAGCTTTAACAACACTCAAGGAGCTCGACACCATCTAGGGCAAAACAGCCCGCTTGATCAGCATCCCATCCACCACCTAAACCATTCACTCCCTCCAGCACTGGTACGCAGTAGCAGCAGTGTGTATCATCTACAAGATGCACTGCAGAAATTCATCAAGGCTCCTTCAACAGCACCTGTATGGCAACACCACCACCTGCAAGTTCCCCTCCAAGCCACACACCATCCTGACTTGGAACCATATTCACTGTTCCTTCATTGTTGCTGGGTCAAAAATCTGGAACTCTCTTCTAAACAGCATTGCGGGTGTACCTACACCACTGTACCTACAGCACATGGAGCGGTCACTGTCATTGGACTTGCAATCCAGCTCTGAGGACACATGTTCAAATTCCACCATGGCAGCTGGCGGAATTTAACATCAACTATTAAAACTGGAATTGATAGCTCGTCTCAGTAAAGATGACCATGAAACTATCGTCGATTGCTGTATAAACCCATCTAATTCACTACTGTCCTTTAGGGAAGGAAATCTGCTGTCCTTCCCCGGTCTGGCCTCCATGTGACTCCAGACCCACAACAATGTGGCTGACTCTTAATTACCCTCTGAAATGGCCTAGCAAGCCACTCAGTTCAGAGGCAATTAGGGAGCGGCAACAAATGCTGGCTTTGCCAATGATGCCCACATCCCATGAAAGAATAAAAAAATACTTAAGGTAATTTGCTTTTGTAACTTTCTTTCACTGCTGTTTGTGGGAGCTTGCTGTGTGTAAATTGGCTGCTGTGTGTAAATTGGCTGCTGCGTTTCCCACATCAAAACAGCGACTACACTTCAAAATAGTACTTTACTGGCTGTGAATTGCTTTGGGACCTCGGGAGGTTGTAAAGATGACTCCAGAATTGCAAACTCTTTCTTCTTTAACTGTTACTTTGTGGATTTTTTTTTTGCAATATAGGAATCTTGCATTCATTTGATATAGCAGCCAAGCCAAAGTAGTTCCAATTGAGAAGGAGGAAGACTGAAGCAGGAATGCGGCAAACCTGCTGGCCAAAGAGATCTGATAAAAAAGAGATGCCTTGGTTCTTGGCTAAGTTTAAACAACTACTTGCAAAACGTCCCAAGGTGCTTCCCAGGGTCCTACCATTCATCGTGTATTCCCGTGCCTTGTTTGTCCTGCCCAAGTCCATCACCTCACACTTATCCGGATTAAATTCCATTTGCTACTGATCAGCCCATCTATATCCTCCTGTAATCTAAGGCTATCCTCCTCACTATTTACCACCCCACCAATTTTTATGTCATCTGCGAACTTACTGATCAACCTCCTACATTCAAGTCTAAATCATTTATATATACCACAAACAGCAGTGGAACCCCACTGGACACAGGCATCCAATCACAAAAACACCCCTCGGCCATCGCCCTCTGTTTCCTGCATTGCCCTCATCTACACACCCAGTCACCTCTTTGAAAAATTCAATCAAATTGACCTCCCCTTAACAAAACCATGCTGACTGTCCTTGATTAATCCCTGACTCTCCAAGTGTCAATTAATTCTGTCCCTCAGAATTGCTTCCAATAGTTTCCCCACCACTGAGGTTAGACTGACTGGCCTGTAGTTCCCTGGTTTATCCCTTCCTCCCTTCTTGAATAACGGTACCACATTGGCTGTCTTCCAGCCACCTCTCCTGTGGCCAGAGAGGTATTGAAAATTATTGCCAGCGCCCTATCTCCTCCTTTGCCTCACTCAACAGCCTGGGATACATTTCATCCAGGCCTAGAGATTTATCTACTTTTAAGCCTGCCAGACCACTTAGAACCTCCTCCCTTTCTACGTTAATTTTTTAAATTTATATCACAGTCCTTCTGCCTGATTTCCATACTCTCACTCTCACTCATGAACACCGACACTAAGTATTCATTTAGAACCCTACTTACCTCTTCTGGCTCCACACACAGTTAACCACTATGGTCCTTAATGGGCCCAACTCTTTCCCTAGTTATCCTCTTACTCTTAATGTACTTATAAAATAACTTTGGATTTTCCTTTAGTTTACCTGCTAATGTTTTTTCATGGCCCCTTTTTGCTCTCCTAATGTCCTTTTTAAGTTACCTCCTATACATTCTATATTCCTCTAGAGCTTCCACTGTTTTGAGCCCTTGGTATCTGCCATAAGCCTCCCCTTTTCTCTTTATCCAATCCTGTATAACTCTTGACATCCAGGGTTCCCTGGATTTGTTGGTCCCACCCTTTGCCTTTACTGGAATATACTCTCCCTTTCTCCTTCTTGAATGAGTCCCACTGTTCTGACGCAGATTTACCCAAATCCACTCTGGCCATATGATGACTATAATTTGCACTGTCTCTCAATCAAGAAGTGCAAAATTATATATTCAGAGCTTTAAACAGGCAGTATATCATCTTCTTAAGGTTAATGCCCAGTTAGGAACCATGTGAGATCTCCATGGATGCAATCTCCCTTGCATAACTTGCATGGGGAAACACAAAATGATGAGAATCCAAAGAGTCTGGGGAATCCAAAGAGTCTGATGTGAATGATTACTGTAAAGTTATAACAGCAGTCACATGCACTCAAAGCTTTGGTGTTTTCTCAAATGCTGCAGCTACTCCAGGTAGGCTGACAGACCGAGCTACACACCATGCCAGTTTGGCTGGCTAGCGTTCTTACCAGAACCAAGGACAATTCTCATCACAGGTGAGGTAGACCCCTGGAAACTCCTGCCATCAGATGTGAGTATTCCAGCCAAGGATGCAGACACCAAGTCTGCCTGACAAGTAAAGGATTGCCGTGTCCGCTCATCATTTGGGCTAGTATCATAAGTTCGATTGTTGCATTGTAAAAAGCGGATCTGTCCAACAGTTAGCCTGCCGTTAAGATACTGAGCTAACTTGGCATCTGATGCTTACTATTCAGTGTAACAGGGTTTTATTTGATCATTCATCCAGCAACTGTAACAACTTAGAGTGAAAGATCTTATATCACTCCTCCCCTGAAACTCAAGTTCAGTAAGTGCAAGGAGATTTTTTTTCATAATAGGCTACAGAATGCATTGTTCAAGGGCTGTCAATGATAAAACTGAAGATCTCACCCAGGTAGTACTCTGAATGAACAGAAACAAAAATACCTGGAAAAACTCAGCAGGTCTGACAGCAACTGCGGAAAGGAATACAGTTAATGTTTCGAGTCAGTATGCCTCTTCAACAGAACTAAGGAAAAATAGAAAAGAGGTGAAATATAAGCTGGTATAAGAGGGGTGGGGGGAGACAGGTAGAGCTGGATAGAGGGCCAGTGATAGGTGGAGATTGCAATCTCCATTGGTATGTGCCTAAGCAGCAATCAGGAATGTGCCATGCAGGCGACAAAAAGGCAGCTTACGAGCAATGGTCCCTTTAAGATGCATGGCCATGCATCAATCTTAAATGGACTACGCAGTACAAAAAACAGGCTGTGCACAACGAAGGAAAATTAAAGGGAATGTTAGTCCCGCTCTCCTAATCTTACTCCTCACCCTGCCAATTCCCCCATCCCTGCAAGCATTTATCCAATTCCTCTTCAAACTCTCGTCAATCCCAGAAGCAGAGCGTGACCTTACCAACACATCGTTGCAGATGTCCTGCAGCTCTTTCTCGATCCTCTCTCGGTAACTTTTTGCCATTTGCTGCTTCCTTTCACTGCCTTCGGATTTCTGCTCTATGCTGGAGATGACCCGCCAGGACGATCGACGGGCTCCAACTACGTTCTTGTAGGCAACAGAGAGCAGGTTCCGTTCCTCGTTTGAGAGTTCATCGCCTTTCTCCGTGACGGCTTTCATCGAGGCGGCCATGTCATCGTAGCGCTCAGCCTGCTCGGCAAGCTTCGCTTTCTCGACCAGGTCAGTGGTTTCCATCTTCAGGACTGCGTGGACAAGAGATTATCTTTAACAAACAGTTAGGAGCACTGTGCACAGTTCTGGTCTTCATATTACAGTGAGGATTTTAAAGGGTAAGCTAAAAGCAAAACACTGAGGATGCTCTGAAGAAAAGTCATACGGATTTGAAACGTTATTCTGTCTTTCTCTCCACAGATGCGGTCTGACCTGCTGAGTTTTCCCAGCATTTTCTGTTTCTCTTTCAAGGATATAAAGGGGCTGGACAAGGTGTAAAGAAACAAATTTATAAGGAGGATACTTGAACTGAAAGGCCATAACTAACAGGAAGGGCTGAATATGATGGGGCTCTTGTCAATAAAATCACTGCTGGGCCATTCAGGTAAGAAATTAGGAAACATCTCCGTAAAATGATGGAACACTCTCTCACAAAAAACCTGGAGATGCAAACTCAATGAATAATTTTAAATCAGCGAGTAATATGACTTTTGCTAGCCAAGGATGTTAAGGGATACAGAAACAAGGCATGTGGATGGAGTTAGGATACAAATCAAACCTGATCTCACTGAATGGCAGAACTGGCTTAAAGAGCTGAAGGGTCTACCCCTATTCTTATGTTCTAGAAAACAGAAGGCTGAGAAGTGACCTAATAGAGGACTTCAACATTATGAAGGGGTTTGATAGGGAAGATGTTTCCACTTGTGGTGGAGACTAGAATTAGGAGGGACATAAATATATGATAGAAATGAATAAATCATATAAGGTGGTCAGCAGAAACATTGTTACCCAGATTGTGGGGAGAATGTGGAACTTAACCACATGGAGCAGTTGAGGTGAAAAGCATAGACACATTTAAGGGGAAGCTAGATTAAGCACAAGGGAGAAAGGAACATAAAGATGTGCTGGTAAAGTGAGATGAAGAGAGGTTGGAAAAGACTTGTGTGGAGCATGAACATTGACATAAGCCTGTTCTGTGTTGCAAATTCTGAGTAAAATTATACAGGATCAGGCAGCTGGACTAATTCGCCTACAAAAGAAATTCTGATTTTTAAGGCTTTATATCTTAAGAATATCATTTTACACATTATTTCCAAGTGAGTTGGTTGCTGTAACTGGTATGGGCAGCACACAAACAATCAGCAATACAGGCAGTTTTATAGATTCTGTATTTCCATTTTACGGTTTTAGCCATTGATTGGTGTTAAGCCCATGCCATCACCGAACGCAGCAAAGGGCTGCAACTAAATAAAGGTCAGCTCCATGTATTGTATTAGCACAGAGCAAAGACAATTAGACACTGGCTGTATGTAATCACTAAATAAAGTACAATATAAATTGAAGTATTAGATGGAAAGGTAAGGCTGATGAAAAAAATGTCAAAATTATCTTGAAGTAAGGTCAGTTATTATACAGCAAGAAGAATCCAGAAAACTGAAGAAAAGCTGCACAAGTAGGACTGTGACTCTCACTGAGGTTACTGGGGGTAATAGGGCTGTGGTTCCCAGTGGGGCCGGCGGGGCCATGGTTCCCAGTGGGGCCGGCGGGGCCATGGTTCTCAGCGGGGCCGTGGTTCCCAACGGGGCTGTGGTTCCCAACTGAGCTGTGGTTCTCAACTGAGCTGTGGTTCCCAACGGGGCTGTGGTTCCCAACGGGGCTGTGGTTCCCAACGGGGCTGTGGTTCTCAACTGAGCTGTGGTTCCCAACTGAGCTGTGGTTCCCAACTGAGCTGTGGTTCCCAACGGGGCCGTGGTTCCCAACGGGGCCGTGGTTCCCAACTGGGCCGTGGTTCCCAACTGAGCTGTGGTTCCCAACGGGGCCGTGGTTCCCAACTGAGCTGTGGTTCCCAACGGGGTTGTGGTTCCCAACTGAGCTGTGGTTCTCAACTGAGCTGTGGTTCCCAACTGGGCTGTGGTTCCCAACTGGGCTGTGGTTCCCAACTGGGCTGTGGTACCCAACGGGGTTGTGGTTCCCAACTGAGCTGTGGTTCCCAACTGGGTTGTGGTTCCCAACTGAGCTGTGGTTCCCAGCGGGGCCGTGGTTCCCAGCGGGGCCGTGGTTCCCAGCGGGGCCGTGGTTCCCAGCGGGGCCGTGGTTCCCAACGGGGCCGTGGCTCCCAACTGAGCTGTGGCTCCCAACTGAGCTGTGGTTCCCAACTGAGCTGTGGTTCCCAACGGGGTTGTGGTTCCCAACTGAGCTGTGGTTCCCAACGGGGTTGTGGTTCCCAATTGAGCTGTGGTTCCCAACTGGGCTGTGGTTCCCAACTGAGCTGTGGTTCCCAACTGGGCCGTGGTTCCCAACTGGGCCGTGGTTCCCAACTGAGCTGTGGTTCCCAACTGAGCTGTGGTTCCCAACGGGGCCGTGGTTCCCAACGGGGCTGTGGTTCCCAACGGGGCTGTGGTTCCCAACGGGGCTGTGGTTCCCAACGGGGTTGTGGTTCCCAACTGAGCTGTGGTTCCCAACTGGGCTGTGGTTCCCAACTGAGCTGTGGTTCCCAACGGGGCTGGCGGGGCTGTGGTTTCCAATGGGGCTGTGGTTCCCAACTGAGCTGTGGTTCCCAATGGGGCTGTGGTTTCCAATGGGGCTGTGGTTTCCAATGGGGTTGTGGTTCCCAACTGAGCTGTGGTTCCCAAAGGGGCCGTGGTTCCCGGCGGAGCCGTGGTTCCTGGCGGGGCCGTGGTTCCTGGCGGGGCTGTGGTTCCCAAAGGGGCCGGCGGGGCCGTGGTTCCCAAAGGGGCCGGCGGGGCCGTGGTTCCCAACGGGGCCGTGGTTCCCGGTGGGGCCGTGGTTCCCAATGGGGCCGTGGTTCCCGGCGGGGCCGTGGCTCCCGGCGGGGCCGTGGTTCCCGGCGGGGCCGTGGTTCCCGGCGGGGCCGTGGTTCCCAACGGGGCCGTGGTTCCCGGTGGGGCCGTGGTTCCCGGTGGGGCCGTGGTTCCCGGTGGGGCCGTGGTTCCCGGTGGGGCCGTGGTTCCCGGCGGGGCCGTGGTTCCCGGCGGGGCCGTGGTTCCTGGTGGGGCTGTGGTTCCCAACGGGGCTGGTAGGTTTGTAATTCCTGGTGGAATTATGGGAGTGGTGCAGCTGTGATCCACAATGGGGTTAGTGGGGATCTTTGATTCCGGCTGGGATTAATGGGGCTCTGATTCCTGATGGTTAGCGGTTCAGATTTCAGGAGCTTGCTATTATTTTTGAAATCTAATACAGAGTCAGGAAGACTGTCAAAGGGCTTCTGGCTGTTTTATGAGCAACACTGGTTTCATAATTCCATTATTACTCCCCCTAAACTGAAATATTATCTCACCCAATTCCATCTGCCAATCCACAATAAAGGGATGTATTGTTTCATGAGTTTGGAGTCCATGTGTGCAGATTGGCTCAGTAAACTGAATAAATTGCAACATGTACCTGTTAATGACGGTGCAAAGGAGTCTGGGGCAGTTTAAAAACAAGCCAAAACAAATAGATGAAGCAGCTGGAAGTATTTAATGCACCAGGATTAAAGTTCTGCTGCCACACAACAAAAAGAACAGATTGCTGTATAAAGAGCTGGGAAAAGTGCACCTGATGCAGAAAGTTTAGATGAATGCAAAAGATCCCACAACACTATTTGAAGAACAGAGCAATTCTCCTGGGCTGCCAGCCAACACTTAGCTCTCAATCAACTCCACCAGAAAACTGGTGATTCCTCTTGATGCTACATTTGAGATCTTGCTTTGTACAAACTTTGCACCATCTGCCAAAGCAGTGATCATAACTCAAACGTAGTTTGTCTGTTGTGACGTACTTTTGGGCAAAGATGACACGTTTGCTATAAATACAAGACCTTTCATCCTTACACCATGGTAAGGGTCCGGGCAGGCGTGTGACTGCTCCAGTATTCTAGGATTGAGCTAGTGGATATATATCAGGGTTGCTTTCTGACTGAGTCTGTTGTGGGTGCGAAAGGAAGGTAATGGCATGTCTCGTGACCCAGATAGCCAACAGGAAAGAGAAGTAGTAGCGCCCTTAGGCAAGAGTGAATGGAGCACTATCAAATTTCACACGATTCAGCACAAACCATTGCAGAAAATAGTCAGATATAATTTTGAAACAGACCAATTTCAACATTACAAAAGAAGAGTATGAGGAAATGGACTGGGGCAGGGTTTGTGGCCAATATAACCTCAATACCGGCAGCACTTGTAGGGTAAGTGCATAGCAAGGATGTGGAGGTGCAGTTTGAAAGAAACAAGCTTAAATGGATAAGACATTACAAAAAGAAACCAGAAACCAAATCCTGCAGCATTTGTCGAACTGAAAGTAACAGAAACTGCTGCAATGAATGAAGAAGTCTCCCATTAAGTATTTGTAAAAATACACAGAGGCAAAGAGTCAACGCAGCCAGGAGTTCACACACTAAATGATTATTACTTCCTGCAAATATTCACAAGTGGTAGACACTGGGATCATTGCCACCTATTGTAGGAGGTTCCACAACTAAACAAAGATTTTGAATCAGTTATGTAGACACAAAGCTAATAGATTCCAAGGGACAGGTTATACTTGAATAAGCAGCCAAGCAATTACAAAAAGATCTGGACAATTTTATACACATGGACAAAACTCTGGCAGATAAAACTCAATACGGATAAGGAGCAAAGAGAAAATTTAAAATATTGTTATTTGAACACTGAACTTCAGGAGAGATAATACTTGGAAGGGGAACAGTGCAGATCACCAGAATGATAACAGGGCATAAAGATTTAAATTATTAGGGCAGGTTGCATAAATCTGGCTTGTATGCTTTTCAGTTTAGAATATTTGAGGGGTGATCTAATTCACGTACTTAAAATGTTATTAGGATTCAATAGAGTAATTATTTCCTCTGGTGGGAATAAGAGGGCGTGTTCTTAAAATTCAAGCGAGACCAATCAGGAGTGATATGAGGAGGCACACAGAGGGTAGTCGATGCATTGAACTTGCTCCCTGGAAGGTGGTGGCTGGAGGGGGTGGGGGCAGGTCAGGGCAGCCAGTTGAAATTTTCACAGCTGAGATTGATAGAGCATTTTGTTCATTCGGGATGTTAAGGGATATCGGTGGAACAGCTTTCGACATTCAGTCAGGTCATAATTAATCTACACGTTAACTCCATTTACCTGCTTCTGCTCCCTATCCCTGGATACCCTTTCCCTCTATCATTCTTGAAAGTGCCATTCCATCCCCCTGCCACTGAGCATCCACAACTTCTGGGGAGAGAATTCCAGGTGTACGTGAATAATTTCTTCCTGTGCTGGCTCCACTGCTTGGTCCCCAAAACCCACCAAAATTCTTCTCAATTATTCCATTAGTTACACATTTACATTACTACTCCCGGTTTATGACCAAAATTATTCTCTATTGGTGTAGTCACACATTTAAGTTTAACAGAGACACATAATTTTTATACTTCTAGCCAGTTTTTGGCATTGTACAAGGAAGTGAAGGTTAAGTGTAGACTTCAGCTTACGTGAAGTTATTGGACAACTGGACCAGGGCAAACAGAAATAATTCAGTCCCCAGTTTGAAACTGGACATTCTGTCTTTATTTTTATATTTCCTTTATAAAATCTGATTCTCACATTTATTTTGGAAACTGCCCATGTAAACCTGTCATGCTTGATCACAAGTTCTAGCCTGATACTCCAGTGCAGTACTGAAGGGGTGGGTGCTGCACTGTCAGAGGTGCTGTTCTTCAGATGAGACATTAACCTGATGCGCCCCATCCTCTCAGATTGACGCAAAAGATCCTGCAACACTACTTGAAGAAGAGCAGGGGAGTTCTTCCCAGTGTACTGGCCAATATTTTATCCTCAAACAACTTCACTAAAAAATACAGATGATCTGGTGATCACACCATGTCGTTGTTTGTGAGAGTTTGCTATATGCAAATTGGGGCCACATTTCCACACTGCGGCAGTGACTACACTTCCAAAGTACTTTATTGGCTGTAATGCACTTTGGGACATCCTGTGGTTATGAGAGGCTCTGTAAAAATACAAGCCTTTCTTTTTTCGGTCCCCATTTCCTGTTGATTTGCAATTTGTTATTTTGTTTTGGCTCAAGTTGTATCATTTTTAAATGACATTCTTTTATAATTTAATAGCTAGGTTGACTGATCACTTGAGTAATAGACTCTGTGTTTGGGTGGGACATCTTTATTCTTAAGGTGCTGTGCCACCAAGAGATCGGAAGCAGACTAACACCCATGATTCACCACATAGAAAGTGGTAGGTGTTTCGATGGCAGATGCTGTCAGACCTGTTGAGCTTTTCCAGCATTTTCTGTTTTTATTTCAGATCCCTAGCATCTGCAGTATTTTGCTTCTATCCTTATTTTTACATTCCTTGCAATAAAGGCCAACATTCCATTTGCCTTCCTAATTACCTGCTGTACCTGCGTGCTAACTTTTTGTGTTTCACGTACGTTAACACTGTACACCCCTCTGTACCGCATTGTGTAGTCTCTCTCTATTTAAATAATGTTTTGCTTATCTATACTTCCCCCCAAAGAGGATAACATCACATTTGCCCACATTGTACTCCAAATGCCAATTTTTCCCACTCATTTAACCTATTATATCCCTTTGCAAGCTCTTTGTGTCCTTCTCAAAACTTGCTTTCCCACCTATCTTTGCATCGTCAGCAAATTTGGCTACAATACACCTAGTTCCTTCATTCAAATCATTATCACAGATTGTAAATAGTTGAGGCCCCAACACTGATCCCTGTGGCACTCCACTATTTAGTTTGCAAACCCCAAAATGACCTTGTTATCCCTGCTCTGTTTTCTGTTAGTTAGCCAAACCTCTATCCACACTAATATGTCACCCCAACACCATGAGCTCTTCTCTTGTGTAGTAACCTTTTATGTCCAAATGCCTTTTAGAAATCCAAATACACCACATTCCCTCAGGGAATTGAGGGATATCGGGAGTGGGTGAGAAAGTGGAACTGAAGCTGAAGAACAGTCATTATTGCACTGAAAGGCAGAGCAGGCTCAATGGGCCTGCTCCTTCTCCTATTTCTTATGTTCTTTGTACATGTATAGGTTTTCAATTACCCCCCCCCCCCCACCCCCCGCTTGTTAAATCCTTAAAGAATTCTAAGAAATTTGTCAAACATGATTTCCTTTTCATAAAATCATGCTGACTCTCTAACTAATTTTCTAAATGTCCCGCTATTAGTTTCTTGCTAATGTATTCCAACATTACCCCAATGACAGATACTGGGCCTATGTATACTGTGCTATCATTTTCTGCTGTCTGTCTCCCCCCACTTTCTTGAATAGGAGTGTTATATTTTGGAAGATTACAAGCAATGCATCTATTATCTCTGTTACCACTTTTTTTTCTAAGGCCCTAGGATAAAGGCCATCAGGTCCAGGGCTCTTATCAGACTTATTATAAGATCTAAAATAGTTTCTTAGATGAAAGAACAGGCTATCTCAAATACACTATGAACTCGTCCTCTAGGACACCTTTGCCAATCTGGTTTGTCCAATCTAAATGAATATTGAAGTCGCCCATGATTATTGCAGTGCCTTTCCTACAAGTCCCCATATTTCTTGATTACTCTCTGTCCTACAGCGTAGCTACTGTTAGGGCACCCTTAAAACTACACCCACGGTGACTTGCTATTTCTTATCTCAAACAAACTGGGGAATCTCGAACTAGGGGACATAGTTACAGAATAAGGGGACACTCATTTAAGATGCAAGAGATGCAAAGGAATTTCTTCTCTCAGAGGGTAGCGAATGTCTGGAATTCTCTACCCCAGAGAGTTTTGGAGGCTAGATCACAAAGTATTTAGAGAGGAGGTAGGTGGGTTTTTGAAATATCGGGGAGTTGAGGGCTATGAGGAGCTGGCACGAAAAAGGAGTTGAGGCCTGGGGCAGATCAGCCATGATCTTATTGAATGGCGGGGCAGGCTTGATGGGCCGAATGGCCTACTCCTACTCCTATTTCTTATGTTCTTAACTGATCCTACAGCTTGATCTTCTGAGCCAAAATCATTTCACACTGCAACTGATCTCGTTCTTTATTAAAGGAGCATTTATTTCATTTATGTCATCAATTCATCTATTTGGTTATGAATTGTAGGTGTCTTTTTACCATTTTTCCTTTCTCTGATCCTATTTGTTGGTGCACTTCTGTTTGTATGCTCTGTCCCTTGCTGTCACACGCTGGTCACCATTACCTATGTTACTGCCCTGTGCTTTGTCTTGCCCTTTCTCTGTAGCTTTCTAAATTACCCTTCATATGAACCCTCTCCCCAGCTATTTAGTTTAACGCCCTATCAGCAGCCCTGGGGCGAAATCTAGTGAAAATCCCAGGAGCAGGAAACGAGGCAGGTGGGGCACTTAATGGTGTGGGAGGTGAAACGTCAGCTTCCCTACGGCGGGATGCAAGTTGGGAAGTAAGTTGGTGGTGAATTACAGGTAGATCATGGTTCCTGATGGCAAGCAGTAGAAACCCATTTTTAATGTGTTAGCATGTCATGCATACTCATGAAAAGGCACGGCTGCAAGATTGAATTGTACCTTTGCAATTAAATCAGCAACAAATGAAAAACCTGTGCCTTCAGATTCACCACTGGTTAAAGGTGGCGTGCAGCAGGCAAGGCAGTCTTTCTGGTGTATTTGGAGTAGGAGTTGCTTTTCTTGTATGGGGACCTTTACTGAGACCAGGGGAGAGGAGGCTGAGGGTGCACTGAGCAGAGGTGGTGGCTTTCCAGGGAGATTGAGGCATGGCTGTCCGATGGAGGGAGGTCAGGTTGTGGCAGCCCCAAGAAAGGTCATGGGGGACAGCAGGAGGGAGCTGGACTCCAGAGAGAAGGTCAATCTCTACCAAAGGCTGCTCAAACATGCTAGAGGGGAGATCTAGAGTGATTGAGCACAGGTGAGGCTGGGAGAATTGAGGTAAATCAAGGGCAGGTCAAGGGTGATAGAGGGAGGGTTAAAGAAGATAGTCGGCAGGTCAAGGGTGCCCAGGATGGGGCGTTAACTCAATGGTGATGTGGGGTATGAGTCTTTGAAAGGCAATTGATCAAGCATGATGGTGGGTGGCTCAAGAGTAACAGAAGGCAGGGCTAGGGTGATGGACAGAGGGTTGAGAGTGATGGTGGGGGGCAGGGTGGCGTGTGGGGGGAGGTCAAAGGTGACTGAGGGAGGGTGCAGGGTGGTAGCTTGCAACTCCAGGGATCCCAGTGTGCCAGGTGGGGAGTGGGTAGCAGCAGTTCAAGTTCAAAAGCCTCCTCCCAGACAGGCGGCTGGTTTGCAGGGAGTGCGGGTGCCAATTAAATATAGTATCCGGAACTTTGATGACCACGAGATAACGGCAGGGTCAGTGACTTCCTGCCCACCCCAATTCACAATCGGCTGGGCCTTTGACTATGCACAGCTCACTGGCTGGTCGCTGTGTGATTACACGTGGCCAGCTATCCTGTCTCCGAGCGGAGGTCTGTCTTCTTCTGTTCATACCCTCGCGACGCTCACCACTGCAACAAGATTTCGCCCCAAGTTATTCAATTTGCCAATGGTTCAAGTGAAAGCCATCCCGAAGGAACAGCTCCCT
Organism: Carcharodon carcharias; assembly: GCF_017639515.1. Classification (NCBI taxonomy): domain Eukaryota; kingdom Metazoa; phylum Chordata; class Chondrichthyes; order Lamniformes; family Lamnidae; genus Carcharodon; species Carcharodon carcharias. Next base: position 7,228,245 of record NC_054480.1, on the reverse strand, counting down.
CTTTCCCCCAGGTACTGTTACCACTACCCAGTGAAGTGAAACCCATTTCTCCCACACCAATCTTTTAGTCACCACTTCCAGCACTCTGCAGCAGAGAGATAGAACGTGAAGTTATTCCCGCAAGCTCTCTTCCCCAAACACAACATATTTTCAAATCTTAGTGAAGGGGAAGTGGTGAAGAAAAGCCTCAGGAAGATTAGCAACTTGCATTTATATAGTGCCTTTTAACTGATAGAATATCCCAAGGGGCCTCATAGGCGTGTTATGAGACAAAATTTAATACTGAGCCACCAAAAGTGATATTGGGACTGGTAACTAAAAGCTTGGTCAAGGGGGCAGGTTTTAGTAAGTGTCTTACAGGAGGAGAGTTGAAAGCTACAAGCTAAAGCTTCACAGGAACTCTGAATTGAACTTTTGGTGGCTCAGTATTAAATTTTGTCTCATAACACACCTATGAAGCCCCTTGGGATATTTTATCAGTTAAAAGGCACTATATAAATGCAAGAAAGGTTTGGTCCCTGGACATGTAGTGTGCAGTCCCACCAGCATATGGACATGCCCCTGGCACTCATGAACCAAACTCCCAGCTGTGGGCAAATAGCCCTACTGCCTTGTGGATACCTTGGGGAAGTTGAAGGCTAAGGGGCTAAACCCTGACAGAAAATCTGGAGTGCAGCCCAAAGGTGGACTTAAGTCTAAATATGTCAACTCCTGCAACCAAACCGATGTCAAACATAGTACTCTACATTCCTTTGGACTCAACCGGGCAGCTCAAGAGGCAAGTCCTGACGTTTGGACAGCCCAGGGTCTCCAGCAAATAATTTTGCCCAGGTTTGCATCCTAGAGAGGACATTCTGGTTACGCTGAATACAGAGTTGCGCACAAGTCCCGTGAGATGATGGCTTGCGCCAGGTGGCTGCCAGAGATACAAGAGGGGAGAAGAAATTCCAGAGCTTAGGGCCAAGGCAGCTGTAGGCACTTCCACGAATGATGAAGTGGTGAAAATAAGGGATGCACCAGAAAGCTAGAATTGGAGGAACACAGAGATCCTGGAGGGTTGCATAGTTTGAGGTGGTTAGAGATTCAGGGTGGGGCTGAGGCCATGGACGGATGTGAAAATACAAACAAGAATTTTAAAATTGAGATGCGGTCAATGTAGTTCAGAAAACATATGGATAATGTGTGAAAGTGACTGGCTGAAAGTTAGAATACGAACAGCAGAATTTTGGACGAGCTCAAGTTTGTGAATAGATAGCAACTGAGGCACTAAAGAGGAAGTTGCTCCATAAAAGGAAGACACACAAATGTGAGAAATACAAAAACTCAAGGTCTTGTTACAAAACCCAAATTGTTAACAGTACTGATCAATACAGGTTCTGCCAATTTACTAGATTGTAACATCATTCAGTATTGCTTCTTACCACAATATTTTCTCTACATACTAGAAACTTAGAAAGGGGAAAGAATCTAATTTTCTGATATTTAAGAGCTTGCGGAGGTAAAGATCCAACATCCTAACTCCAAATATACCAGCATTCACATTATAATCACTTTAAGGTTACTAACCCCACACTACTCAGCCATTTAGACTCACCAACAGATCTCTCACCTACTCATTAACTTACAGCGATGTCTATGCAGGTAGATCTTCAGCTCTCACTCAACCAGCAACTTATTCATTGGGCGAATTGAAACTGGAGATGCTACTCCCACAAGCAGAAACTCAAAAGCATTTAGCTTATGATGTAACTTGTTTCGTTAAACTGGTTTAACCAGTACTCCTCCCACTTGGATGAAACAAGCTGTTACATCTGTTAGGTTCATAATTGCAAAATGAGCAGCTCAGAACTAAAAGCACCCAAAGTGCTTCTTTTTTGGGCAGTTAAATTTTTATAGACTCAAGAGTAAACCTCCTGCTTGGTCACTGGTGCACTGAGCGCAGGGGGTTCCACTTTGCTGGACTTATGTCCGCTTGCATCAACTTATCAACTAAACAAACAAATTGCTCCTGGTTAAGCAATGCCTCAATTTTAGAAATCTCTGTTGTTTTCAAATCCCTCCATGGTCTTGCCCCTCCCTATCTCTATAACCCCCTCCAACCCCACACCTCTCTGAGATATTGGCATTCCTCTATGTCTGACCTCTTTAGCAACCCAGGTGTTAATCACTCCATCACCAGTGGCAGTGCCTTCCACTATCTGCCTCAACCTCTCATAGGAGTATAGGAAGAGTAGGCCATTCAGCCCATCAAGCCTGCTCCTCCATTCAATATGATAGTGGCTGATCATCGACTTCAATGTCTTTTTCCCACACTATCCCCATATCCCTTTACGTTATTGGTATTCAGAAATTTGTCAATCTCTACTTTAAACATTCTCAATGACTTCCACGGCTTCCACAGCCCTCTGGGGTAGAGAATTCTACCGCCTCCAATGCAAGTATATCCCACCTTAGTTGTGGAAGCCAAAGCTGCTCACAGTATTCCAGGGAGTGGTCTCACCGAAGACCTGTACAATTGTAGCAAGTCTTCCTTTCTCTTGTACTCTAATCCCCTTGCAATAAAGGTCAACTTGTCATTTGGTTTCTTAACTGCCTGCTGTACCTGCATAATAATTTTGCTCTTCTATTCTTACGACCAAAGTGAATAACTTCACACTTCCCCACTTTATACTCCGTCATCTTGTTGCCTATTCACTTAACCTGTCTATATCTGTTTGCAGCCTCTTTGTGTCCTCCTCACAGCTTACATTCTCACCTAAATTTGTATTGTCACTAAATTTAAGATACATCATTCTCTGTATCTTCAACCAAGTCACTACTATAGATTGTAAGTGGCTGAGGCTCCAGTGCTGATCCTTCTGTCACTCCCCTGGTCACAGCCTGTCCACTTGATAATGCCCCATTTATTCCTACTCTTTGCTTCCTGTGCATTAACAAATCCTCTGTCCATTCCCACTATTGCACCCAAATCCATGTGTCCTTATTCTGAGTATTAATGTTTTGTATGGCACGTTATCAAATGCCTTTGGAAATCTATTGGTTCCCCTATATCTACCTTACTAGTTCATTCTCAAAAATCTTCAACACAATTTCCCTTTTATAAAATCATGTTGCCTTTGTCGATCATCTTATGATTTTCTATGTGCATTGTCGAGATTTGCTTAATATTAGACTCCAGCACTTTCCTGATGACTGATGTCAAGTTAACTGGCCTGTAGGAACATAAGAACAGGCGAATACCATTCAGCCTGTCCAGCTTGCTCTGCCATTCAATACGATCATGGCTGATCAAACACTTCAATATCTTTCACCCACACTATCCCCATAATCTTTTACATTATTGTTATCAGAAATCTATCAATCTCTACCTGAAACATACTCAATGACTGAGCTTCCACAACCCTCTGGGGTACAGAATTCCAAAGATTCACAAACTTCTGAGTAAAGAAATGTCTCCTCGTCTCAGTCCTAAGATGCTTCCCCCTTATTTTGAAATTGTGTCCCCTGGTTCTAGACTCCCCAACCAGGGGAAACAACTTACCTGCATCTACCCTGTCTATTCCTTTCAGTGTTTTGTAGGTTTCAATGAGATCACCTCTCATTCTTCGAAACTCTGGAGAATACAGGCCCAGTTTCCCCAATCTGTCTTCTTAGGACAGCCTCGCCATCCCCGGAACAAGTCTGGTGAACCTTCGTTGCGCTCCCTCTATGGCAATAATGATCTCCCTCCACCCCTAATGCCTCAATTTCTTCCTTTAAGGTGTTGCTTAAAACCTACTTCTTTGGCCAAGCTGTCAACCATCTGCCTTAATATCTCTCTTATGGGGTTCAGAGTCAAATTTTGCTGCAAAGTTCCTTGGGATGTTTTCTGACAAGTTCTGGATGTTTTCTAAAGGTGCCATGTAAATGCAAGTTGTTACTGTTGCTAAAATAGTTCAAACTGATCAGTCCCATCATTGATCTGGGTGGTGGTATGAACCAATTAGCAGCAGTTTTAATTAGGCTCGAAACATTAACTCTGTCTTTCTCTCCACAGATGTTGTCAGACCTGCTGAGTTTTTCCAGCAATTTTTGTTTTTGTTTCAGATTTCCAGCGTCCACAGTATTTTGCTTTTAACTTTAAAATTATGAATGGGTTTTATAAGGTAGATGCGATTAAACTGTTTTCATTTGTGGGCGAGTCCAGCCGATGGAGAATAAATATAATACAGTCATTAACAAGTGAACTAGAATGAATTTCTTTGCACAATGAGTGGCAAAGTGTGGAACTTGTGGTCATGTGGAATGGTTGAAGCATACAGCATTGATGAATATAAAAGGAGACTCGATGCATTCATGAGGGAGAAGGGAACAGGGATTCCTGGCCAGTTGGGAAAAGCTCATTATAGCAGGAGGGGGCTGATGTTTAGTTTAAACTGCAGCACAGAGCAGTTGACAGAATGGCCTATTTCTGTACAATAGATTCCCTACAATTCAAAAACTGCTGACCAATTTACCAATGAAGTCTGTCTCTGAGAAATCATTTCTATTAAAGTATATAAATTGTTCAAGAATTTGAATTCATCAAATTAAAACAACAAAGTGGAACTTAGTGCAAAAAAAATTGAACAAACAGATAATGTGAATTAAACAACTTTGATTAAGCATAGCTTACCTACCAGTCCCCGAGCTGAAAAGCACTTTGGGACATCCTACAGTTGTGATAGGAGCTATATAAATGCAAGTCTTTAGTTCATTCTCGTTTTACTGTGCTATTACACCAGTGTCCTGTGTCATTGCAATATTCCAAAATCACCCCACTTTACAAGGCTATTACTCCAGGCTCACCTCTCAATGCCCCCTCCTATATTAATGCCTTCAGCCTGATTCCTTCCTAAGTGTCAGCTGTGGGTCAGATGGTAGCATTCTGAAGAACAAGGTTCTGGATTCAAGTCCCACTCCAGAACTTGAGCACAAAAATCAAGGCTGACACTCCAGTGCCAGAAGTACTGTCTTTTGGATGAGATGTCAAACTGAGGCCCAGTCTGGATGTAAAAGATTGTATGGCAATAATTATCCCTCAATCAACATCACAAAAAACAGATTATCTAGTCAGTATCACATTGCTGTTTGTGGGAGATTGCTGTACTGGCTGGTGCGCTTCCTACATTAGAACAATGACGACACTTCACAAGTACTTCATTGGCTGTAAAGCACTTTGACACATCCAGTGGTTGCGAAAAGTGCTATAGAAATGCAAGTCTGTTTCTTCCATGTTACTGGAGTTAATCCTCCAGGCTTTCTTCATCACTGTACTATCACATCAACATCACTACAATCCTAATCCTCTCTCCTTTACTGACTGCACTATTAATTAAGTCACTCCCATATTACTCCAGTCACAGTGCTGTTATCCAAGTCTCAGGCTGCTCCAGTCTCACTCCATTGTTGCACCATCACACCAGTTTCCCATGTTATTTCCTTATTTTGCCTGTCTCCTTTGGTTTTTCATGCTGTTATTCCAGTTTCCATTTACAACTGCACAATTCCCAATGTCTCAGAAACATAAGTGGATGAGCCACCTGGAGTCTGGATATTCTGTGCTGAGTAACTCACCTTCTAATTCTCCAAATCCTTTGCACTATCTACAAGACAAAAGTCAGGAGTGTGATTGAATACTCTCCACTTGTCTGGATGAGTGCAGCTTCAAAAACACATGTGAAGCTTGACACCATCAAGGACAAAGCAGCCCACTCGATCAGTGCCTCCTTAAACATTCACTTATTCCACCACCAGTTCACAGTGGCAGCAGTGTGTATCATATTCAAGGTTACTGTAGACAACTCGCTAAGGTTTCTTCAATAGCGCCTTCCAAACCCACAACCTCCATCACCCAGGAGGACAAGGGCAGTAGGTACATGGGAACACCACCACCTGCAAGTTCTCCTTCAATCCACATACCATCCTGACCAGAAAATATATCACTTCTCCTTCATCACCACAGGGTCAAGATGCTGGAACTACCTATGTAAAAGCACAATGGGTGTGTCTACACCACACGGACTGCAATGGTTCAAGAAGGTAGCTCATCACCACCTTTGCAAGCACAATTAGGAGTTGGAATTAATTGCTGGCCTCGAGAGTGATGCCCACATCCAATGAATGAACAAAAGAAAACGGTGGTATTACTCTGGTCTTAATCTCTACTTCTGTGCTACAACTGCAGACTCTCCTGAACTGCTGCACTTGTTAGTCTCCCCAGATTTTATTTTGCATGTTTAATGCATTCTTTCCTATTGTATCACCTTTTCCAATGTTCTTAAATAATTATTCTTCTCTCCTGAATTTTATTGTAATACTGCTGTTGTCTCCCTGGTGTTCCTGCACAATTACTCCAGTTTCCTATAAAGACTGCAGGACACCCCACGTTACTGGAGTATTTCACCCTTCTTTTCCAACATTCTTAGTTCAGCCTCTCTCAATGGTACTGAAGTATATAACTGCATCATTACTCCACTCATACCCAAGCTGCATTACTCCAGACCTTCTTTGTGCAGCGACACTATTATTCTAGTCTTCCTGGACCGTTACTCTACTCTGTGTTACTCCACTATTGTGTTCATCTTTCGCTGTATTACTGCCCTATTATGAAATCTTTTCATTTACTCCAGTCGATTGCTGGTTTGAATCATTGTGGCCATGAAAGATACTTTGGAATTGCAAAATTTTTCTTTTTTTATAAAGATATATTCCAGCTTTTGCCCGTGACTGTAGATTGTCAATTACTCGCTCATTATTTCAGTCTCCTCCAGTTAAGCCGGTTACGCTGGCCTCACTGACTCGCTGCTCCACAACTCCAGTTAGTCCTCTACTGCACCAGACTCTGTTACTCTCATCTGTTACTCTGATCTGTTACTCAAGTCTCCCAGTCAATCTGATCACCGTCACTCTGATCTCCCTGTTACTCTAATCTCCATAACTTTGATCTCTCTCTGCATGCGTGATCTCTTAGTCTGGTCTCCCTCTCGCTCTGTTACTACAGCCTCAGTCTCTCTCTCTCTCTGTTACACCGGTCTCTCTCTTCCCTCTGGTTTCCTCTCTCTCCCTCTCTAGTCTCCGTCTCTCTCTCTCACACTCCCGTCTCCCTCCCTCCTCTCAAACTCCCGTCTCCCTCCCTCCTCTCACACTCCCGTCTCCCTCCCTCCTCTCACACTCCCGTCTCCCTCCCTCCTCTCACACTCCCGTCTCCCTCCCTCCTCTCTCTCTCACTCCCGTCTTCCTCCCTCATCTCTCTCTCACTCCCGTCTCCCTCCCTCCTCTCTCTCACACTCCCGTCTCCCTCCCTCCTCTCTCTCACACTCCCGTCTCCCTCCTCTCTCTCTCACTCCCGTCTCCCTCCCTCCTCTCAAACTCCCGTCTCCCTCCCTCCTCTCAAACTCCCGTCTCCCTCCCTCCTCTCAAACTCCCGTCTCCCTCCCTCCTCTCTCACGCTCCCGTCTCCCTCCCTCCTCTCTCACGCTCCCGTCTCCCTCCCTCCTCTCTCACGCTCCCGTCTCCCTCTCTCCTCTCTCTCACGCTCCCGTCTCCCTCCCTCCTCTCTCTCACGCTCCCGTCTCCCTCCCTCCTCTCTCACGCTCCCGTCTCCCTCCCTCCTCTCTCTCACGCTCCCGTCTCCCTCCCTCCTCTCTCTCACGCTCCCGTCTCCCTCCCTCCTCTCTCTCACGCTCCCGTCTCCCTCCCTCCTCTCTCTCACGCTCCCGTCTCCCTCCCTCCTCTCTCTCACGCTCCCGTCTCCCTCCCTCCTCTCTCACGCTCCCGTCTCCCTCCATCCTCTCACGCTCCCGTCTCCCTCCCTCCTCTCTCACGCTCCCGTCTCCCTCCCTCCTCTCTCTCACGCTCCCGTCTCCCTCCCTCCTCTCTCTCACGCTCCCGTCTCCCTCCCTCCTCTCTCTCACGCTCCCGTCTCCCTCCCTCCTCTCTCTCACGCTCCCGTCTCCCTCCCTCCTCTCTCTCACGCTCCCGTCTCCCTCCCTCCTCTCTCTCACGCTCCCGTCTCCCTCCCTCCTCTCTCTCACGCTCCCGTCTCCCTCCCTCCTCTCTCTCACGCTCCCGTCTCCCTCCCTCCTCTCTCTCACGCTCCCGTCTCCCTCCCTCCTCTCTCTCACGCTCCCGTCTCCCTCCCTCCTCTCTCACGCTCCCGTCTCCCTCCCTCCTCTCTCTCACGCTCCCGTCTCCCTCCCTCCTCTCACACTCCCGTCTCCCTCCCTCCTCTCACACTCCCGTCTCCCTCCCTCCCTGACTCCCGTCTCTCTCTCTGCGTTACTACCGTCTCTCTCTCTCCGTTACTACCGTCTCTCTCTCACTACCGTCTCTCTCTCTCACTACCGTCTCTCTCTCACTACCGTCTCTCTCTTACTACCGTCTCTCTCTCCCACTACCGTCTCTCTCTCCCACTACCGTCTCTCTCTCTCACTACCGTCTCTCTCTCTCACTACCGTCTCTCTCTCTCACTACCGTCTCTCTCTCTCACTACCGTCTCTCTCTCTCACTACCGTCTCTCTCTCTCACTACCGTCTCTCTCTCTCTGTTACTACCGTCTCTCTCTCTGTTACTACCGTCTCTCTCTCTCTGTTACTACCGTCTCTCTCTCTCTCTCTCTCTGTTACTACCGTCTCTCTCTCTCTCTCTCTGTTACTACCGTCTCTCTCTCTCTCTCTGTTACTACCGTCTCTCTCTCTCTCTGTTACTACCGTCTCTCTCTCTCTGTTACTCCCGTCTCTCTCTCTCTCTCTATTACTCCCGTCTCTCTCTCTCTATTACTCCCATCTCTCTCTCTCTCTCTCTATTACTCCCGTCTCTCTCTCTCTATTACTCCCGTCTCTCTCTCTCTCTCTATTACTCCCGTCTCTCTCTCTCTCTATTACTCCCGTCTCTCTCTCTCTCTCTATTACTCCCGTCTCTCTCTCTCTCTCTCTATTACTCCCGTCTCTCTCTCTCTCTCTCTATTACTCCCGTCTCTCTCTCTCTCTCTCTCTCTATTACTCCCGTCTCTCTCTCTCTCTCTATTACTCCCATCTCTCTCTCTCTCTATTACTCCCGTCTCTCTCTCTCTCTCTCTCTATTACTCCCGTCTCTCTCTCTCTCTATTACTCCCGTCTCTCTCTCTCTCTATTACTCCCGTCTCTCTCTCTCTCTCTATTACTCCCGTCTCTCTCTCTCTCTATTACTCCCGTCTCTCTCTCTCTCTCTATTACTCCCGTCTCTCTCTCTCTCTCTATTACTCCCGTCTCTCTCTCTCTCTCTATTACTCCCGTCTCTCTCTCTCTCTCTATTACTCCCGTCTCTCTCTCTCTCTCTCTATTACTCCCGTCTCTCTCTCTCTCTCTCTATTACTCCCGTCTCTCTCTCTCTCTCTCTATTACTCCCGTCTCTCTCTCTCTCTCTCTATTACTCCCGTCTCTCTCTCTCTCTCTCTATTACTCCCGTCTCTCTCTCTCTCTCTCTATTACTCCCGTCTCTCTCTCTCTCTCTATTACTCCCGTCTCTCTCTCTCTCTCTCTCTATTACTCCCGTCTCTCTCTCTCTCTCTCTATTACTCCCGTCTCTCTCTCTCTCTATTACTCCCGTCTCTCTCTCTCTCTATTACTCCCGTCTCTCTCTCTCTCTATTACTCCGTCTGTCTCTCTCTCTCTATTACTCCCGTCTCTCTCTCTCTATTACTCCCATCTCTCTCCTCTCTTACTCCCGTCTCTCTCTCTCTCTCTCTATTACTCCGTCTCTCTCTCTCTCTCTCTCTATTACTCCCGTCTCTCTCTCTCTCTCTCTATTACTCCCGTCTCTCTCTCTCTCTCTCTCTATTACTCCCGTCTCTCTCTCTCTCTCTCTATTACTCCCGTCTCTCTCTCTCTCTCTCTATTACTCCCGTCTCTCTCTCTCTCTCTATTACTCCCGTCTCTCTCTCTCTATTACTCCCGTCTCTCTCTCTCTCTCTATTACTCCCGTCTCTCTCTCTCTCTCTCTATTACTCCCGTCTCTCTCTCTCTCTCTCTATTACTCCCGTCTCTCTCTCTATTACTCCCGTCTCTCTCTCTCTCTCTCTATTACTCCCGTCTCTCTCTCTCTCTCTATTACTCCCGTCTCTCTCTCTCTCTCTCTATTACTCCCGTCTCTCTCTCTCTCTCTCTATTACTCCCGTCTCTCTCTCTCTCTCTATTACTCCCGTCTCTCTCTCTCTCTATTACTCCCGTCTCTCTCTCTCTCTATTACTCCCGTCTCTCTCTCTCTATTACTCCCGTCTCTCTCTCTCTATTACTCCCGTCTCTCTCTATTACTCCCGTCTCTCTCTCTCTCTATTACTCCCGTCTCTCTCTCTCTCTATTACTCCCGTCTCTCTCTCTCTCTCTCTATTACTCCCGTCTCTCTCTCTCTCTCTATTACTCCCGTCTCTCTCTCTCTCTCTCTCTCTATTACTCCCGTCTCTCTCTCTCTCTCTCTCTATTACTCCCGTCTCTCTCTCTCTCTCTCTATTACTCCCGTCTCTCTCTCTCTCTCTATTACTCCCGTCTCTCTCTCTCTCTCTCTCTCTATTACTCCCGTCTCTCTCTCTCTCTCTCTATTACTCCTGTCTCTCTCTCTCTCTCTCTATTACTCCCGTCTCTCTCTCTCTCTCTCTATTACTCCCGTCTCTCTCTCTCTCTCTATTACTCCCGTCTCTCTCTCTCTCTCTATTACTCCCGTCTCTCTCTCTCTCTCTATTACTCCCGTCTCTCTCTCTCTCTATTACTCCCGTCTCTCTCTCTCTCTATTACTCCCGTCTCTCTCTCTCTATTACTCCCGTCTCTCTCTCTCTATTACTCCCGTCTCTCTCTCTCTCTATTACTCCCGTCTCTCTCTCTCTCTATTACTCCCGTCTCTCTCTCTCTCTATTACTCCCGTCTCTCTCTATTACTCCCGTCTCTCTCTCTCTCTCTATTACTCCCGTCTCTCTCTCTCTCTCTATTACTCCCGTCTCTCTCTCTCTCTCTATTACTCCCGTCTCTCTCTCTCTATTACTCCCGTCTCTCTCTCTCTCTATTACTCCCGTCTCTCTCTCTCTCTCTATTACTCCCGTCTCTCTCTCTCTCTCTATTACTCCCGTCTCTCTCTCTCTCTCTCTATTACTCCCGTCTCTCTCTCTCTCTCTCTATTACTCCCGTCTCTCTCTCTCTCTCTATTACTCCCGTCTCTCTCTCTCTCTCTATTACTCCCGTCTCTCTCTCTCTCTATTACTCCCGTCTCTCTCTCTCTCTCTATTACTCCCGTCTCTCTCTCTCTCTATTACTCCCGTCTCTCTCTCTATTACTCCCGTCTCTCTCTCTCTCTATTACTCCCGTCTCTCTCTCTCTATTACTCCCGTCTCTCTCTCTCTCTATTACTCCCGTCTCTCTCTCTCTCTATTACTCCCGTCTCTCTCTCTCTCTATTACTCCCGTCTCTCTCTCTCTCTATTACTCCCGTCTCTCTCTCTCTCTATTACTCCCGTCTCTCTCTCTCTATTACTCCCGTCTCTCTCTCTCTATTACTCCCGTCTCTCTCTCTCTATTACTCCCGTCTCTCTCTCTCTCTATTACTCCCGTCTCTCTCTCTCTCTATTACTCCCGTCTCTCTCTCTCTCTATTACTCCCGTCTCTCTCTCTCTCTATTACTCCCGTCTCTCTCTCTCTCTATTACTCCCGTCTCTCTCTCTCTCTATTACTCCCGTCTCTCTCTCTCTCTCTATTACTCCCGTCTCTCTCTCTCTCTCTCTCTATTACTCCCGTCTCTCTCTCTCTCTATTACTCCCGTCTCTCTCTCTCTCTATATTACTCCCGTCTCTCTCTCTCTATTACTCCCGTCTCTCTCTCTCTATTACTCCCGTCTCTCTCTCTGTCTCTATTACTCTGGTCTTCCTCTCTCTCTCTCTCTATTACTCTGGTCCTCCTCTCTCTCTCTCTCTATTACTCTGGTCCTCCTCTCTCTCTATTACTCTGGCCTTCCTCTCTCTCTCTCTATTACTCTGGTCTTCCTCTCTCTCTCTCTATTACTCTGGTCTTCCTCTCTCTCTCTCTATTACTCTGGTCTTCCTCTCTCTCTCTCTATTACTCTGGTCTTCCTCTCTCTCTCTATTACTCTGGTCTTCCTCTCTCTCTCTATTACTCTGGTCTTCCTCTCTCTCTCTATTACTCTGGTCTTCCTCTCTCTCTCTATTACTCTGGTCTTCCTCTCTCTCTCTATTACTCTGGTCTTCCTCTCTCTCTCTCTATTACTCTGGTCTTCCTCTCTCTATTACTCTGGTCTTCCTCTCTCTATTACTCTGGTCTTCCTCTCTGTCTCTCTATTACTCTGGTCTTCCTCTCTCTCTATTACTCTGGTCTTCCTCTCTCTCTATTACTCTGGTCTTCCTCTCTCTCTATTACTCTGGTCTTTCTCTCTCTCTATTACTCTGGTCTTTCTCTCTCTCTCTATTACTCTGGTCTTCTTCTCTCACTCTATTACTCTGGTCTTCCTCTCTCTATTACTCTGGTCTTCCTCTCTCTATTACTCTGGTCTTCCTCTCTCTCTATTACTCTGGTCTTCCTCTCTCTCTCTATTACTCTGGTCTTCCTCTCTCTCTCTCTCCATTACTCTGGTCTTCCCCCTCTCTCTCTATTACTCTGGTCTTCCCCTCTCTCTATTACTCTGGTCTTTCTCTATTACTTTGGTCTCTCTCTCTCTCTATTATTCTGGTCTCTCTGGTCTTTCTCTCTCTCTATTACTCTGGTCTTTCTCTCTCTCTATTACTCTGGTCTTCCTCTCTCTATTACTCTGGTCTTCCTCTCTCTCTCTCTCTCTCTCTATTACTGGTCTCTCTATTACTCTGGTCTTCCTCTCTCTCTGTTACTCTGGTCTTCCTCTCTCTCTCTCTCTATTACTCTGGTCTTCCTCTCTCTCTATTACTCTGGTCTTCCTCTCTCTCTCTCTCTATTACTGGTCTCTCTATTACTCTGGTCTTCCTCTCTCTCTATTACTCTGGTCGTCCTCTCTCTCTCTCTCTCTCTATTACTCTGGTCTTCCTCTCTCTCTATTACTCTGGTCTTCCTCTCTCTCTCTCTCTCTCTCTCTCTCTCTATTACTCTGGTCTTCCTCTCTCTCTATTACTCCGATCTTCCTCTCTCTCTATTACTCCGGTCTTCCTCTCTCTCTCTCTCTCTCTCTCTATTACTGGTCTCTCTATTACTCTGGTCTTCCTCTCTCTCTATTACTCTGGTCTTCCTCTCTCTCTCTCTATTACTGGTCTCTCTATTACTCTGGTCTTCCTCTCTCTCTCTCTCTATTACTCTGGTCTTCCTCTCTCTCTCTCTCTCTCTCTCTCTCTCTATTACTCTGGTCTTCCTCTCTCTCTATTACTCTGGTCTTCCTCTCTCTCTCTCTCTCTCTATTACTCTGGTCTTCCTCTCTCTCTCTATTACTGGTCTCTCTATTACTCTGGTCTTCCTCTCTCTCTATTACTCTGGTCTTCCTCTCTCTCTCTCTCTCTCTATTACTCTGGTCTTCCTCTCTCTCTCTCTCTCTCTCTATTACTCTGGTCTTCCTCTCTCTCTCTCTCTCTCTCTCTCTCTCTATTACTGGTCTCTCTATTACTCTGGTCTTCCTCTATCTCTCTCTATTACTCTGGTCTTCCTCTCTCTCTATTACTCTGGTCTTCCTCTCTCTCTATTACTCTGGTCTTCCTCTCTCTCTCTCTCTCTCTATTACTCTGGTCTTCCTCTCTCTCTCTCTCTCTATTACTCTGGTCTTCCTCTCTCTCTCTCTCTCTCTATTACTCTGGTCTTCCTCTCTCTCTCTCTCTCTCTCTCTCTCTATTACTGGTCTCTCTATTACTCTGGTCTTCCTCTATCTCTCTCTATTACTCTGGTCTTCCTCTCTCTCTATTACTCTGGTCTTCCTCTCTCTCTATTACTCTGGTCTTCCTCTCTCTCTCTATTACTCTGGTCTTCCTCTCTCTCTCTATTACTGGTCTCTCTATTACTCTGGTCTTCCTCTCTCTCTATTACTCTGGTCTTCCTCTCTCTCTCTCTATTACTCCCGTCTCTCTCTCTCTCTATTACTCTGGTCTTCCTCTCTCTCTCTCTCTCTCTATTACTCCCGTCTCTCTCTCTCTCTATTACTCGGGTGGTTTTGTTCCTCGGCCGGACGGGTTGCTGTGGTTTTCGGGGTGTTTGTGGCCCCGGTTCCCCAGTCGGTCCTGCCCGGGTTTTTCCCCCGCTCTCACTCACCGTTTTCCCGGTCTCTCTCTCTCTCTCTCTGTCTCTCGCTCTCCCGCCGCCCGCTCCTTTCCGTTTCCGCCTTCCCCCACCCCCGTCGCCCAGGCAACGGCTCCACACGGGGTTTCCTCGGAACACTTGCAGGGACCGTGACGTCTCCGTTTCCGTGGCAACCAGCGGATAGTGCGCATGCGTACGAGCCGGCAAATGGCCGAGTGGGTGACAAGTGCGCCTGTGCAGCTCATGTGACGGAGGTTGAGCCTCCTGCAGTCGATTAGCCCGGGAGGGACAACCAACAGCTCAGCTGAAGCAGAGTTAGTGTAGAAGCATGGTAGGAAAATCTAGGCTGATATTCCCAGTGCAGCACTGAGGGAGTGCTGCACTGTCAGAGGGTCAGTACTGAGGGAGTGCTGCACTGTCAGAGGGTCAGTACTGAGGGAGTTCCAGCACTGTCAGAGGGTCAGTACTGAGGGAGTGCTGCACTGTCGGAGGGTCAGTACTGAGGGAGTGCTGCACTGTCAGAGGGTCAGTACTGAGGGAGTGCTGCACTGTCGGAGGGTCAGTACTGAGGGAGTGCTGCACTGTCAGAGGGTCAGTACTGAGGGAGTGCCGCACTGTCAGAGGGTCAGTGCTGAGGGAGTGCTGCACTGTCAGAGGGTCAGTACTGAGGGAGTGCTGCACTGTCAGAGGGTCAGTACTGAGGGAGTGCCACACTGTCAGAGGGTCAGTACTGAGGGAGTGCTGCACTGTCAGAGGGTCAGTACTGAGGGAGTGCCGCACTGTCGGAGGGTCAGTACTGAGGGAGTGCCACACTGTCAGAGGGTCAGTACTGAGGGAGTGCCACACTGTCAGAGGGTCAGTACTGAGGGAGTGCTGCACTGTCAGAGGGTCAGTACTGAGGGAGTGCCGCACTGTCGGAGGGTCAGTACTGAGGGAGTGCCGCACTGTCGGAGGGTCAATACTGAGGGAGTGCCGCACTGTCGGAGGGTCAGTACTGAGGGAGTGCCGCACTGTCGGAGGGTCAGTACTGAGGGAGTGCCACACTGTCGGAGGGTCAGTACTGAGGGAGTGCTGCACTGTCGGAGGGTCAGTACTGAGGGAGTGCTGCACTGTCGGAGGGTCTGCACTGAGGGTGAGCTGCACTGTCAGATGGTCTGCACTGAGGGAATGCTGCACTGTCAGAGGGTCAGTATTGAGGGTGTGCTGCACTGTCAGAGGGTCAGTACAGAGGGAGCAGTATTGAGGGTGTGCTGCACTATCGGAGGGTCAGCACTGAGAGGGTGTGCTGCACTGTCAGAGGGTCAGCACTGAGGGTGTGCTGCACTGTTGGAGGGTCAGCATTGAGGGTGTGCTGCATTGTCGGAGGGTCAGCACTGAGGGAATGCTGCACTGTTGGAAGGGGCAGTATTGGGGGAGTGCTGCTCTGTTGGAGGTGCTGTCCTTTGGATGAGCCGTGAAACCGAAGCTGGATCCCATGGTCCTATTTTGAAAAAGAGCAGTGCCGTTATTCATTGTGTACTGGCTAATATTTATCCTCAGTCAACATCACTAAAACAGGTTATCCTGTTATTATCACACTGGTGTAATGAGTAGCTGTGTAATGGATGTGTGGGGAGTGCGGTGGAGGGAGATTTCTGTGTAATGCCTGACCTCATGAATAGAAGTGATCCCTTCAGCCTTGCAGCAACTGCATTGCAGACCCACTTTTCTTTATGTCTCCTGACCTCCTGCCCTGGCAACAAACTCTGCCCAGCAAAACTCACTGAGCCAGGATAATGCGTCATTATGTGAAACAGGAACAGGAGGAGACCATTTAACCCTTTTGTGCCTGTTCCACTATTCAATAGGTTCACAGCTTATCTGTGATCTAACTGCATATACTTACCGTTGTGCCATACCCCTGAATACTTTCCGTTCAAAAATCCATCAATCTCAGATTCAAAGCAAACAATTTGTCTTTGCATCAATTTCTGTTTGTGGAAGAGAGTAAACTTCCCCTGCCCTTTCTGTGTAGAAATGTTTCTTAATTGCACTCGGGGAAAGGTTTAGCTTTGAGTCCGAGACTCTCCAAACAGCTGAATGTTTTCTCTCTCTCTCTCTCTCTTCCCCTTAATATCTTGAAAACTTTGATCAACTCTCCCCTTTACTTTCTGAATTCAGAGGAATGCAAAGTGAGTTTGTGAATTATCCTAAGATGTTTCACCAGAGCGTTATCACCAAAGTTGTCACCAAATCACAAATGAGTATAATTAGGACAAAAACAGAATTACCTGGAAAAACTCAGCAGGTCCGGCAGCATCAGCGGAGAAGAAGAGAGTTGACGTTTCGAGTCCTCATGACCCTTCAGTAATTAGGACATGCGACCAAGCTTGTTCAATGATGTTGATTTTAAGGAACAAGGCTTGCTGACCTACATTGGTTCCCGGTATGGCAATGTCTTGATTTTAAAATTCTCAGCCTGGTTTTTAAATTTCTCCGTGGCCTTGCCCCTCCCTGTCTCTGTAACCTTTCGATTCTGCAGTCATTCAATTCTGGCTCCTCAAGCACCCCCAATTTTAACTCCTCCACCACTGGTGGCCGCGTCTTCAATTGCCTAGGCCCCAAGCTCTGGAATTCATTCCCTGCGCATCTCTGTCTCTCTACCTCACTTGCCTCCTTTTAAGACACTACCTCAAAGCTACCTCTTTGACCAAGCTTCTGGTCACCTGCTCTAATATCTGCTTATGGGGCTCTGTGTCATATTTTGCTTTATAATGCTCCTGTGAAGCACCTTGGGAAGTTTAGTTATGTTAAAGATGCCATATAAATGTAAGTTGATGTTGTTAAAGGAGGAGAAAGGGGCGGAGAGGTTTAGGCAGGGCCACCAATTGTTGAGCAAAGGAAACTGGGGATGCTCAGGAGTTCAGAAGTGGAGGAGGGCAGAGATGTCAGCGGGTTCTGAATATGTTACACCCTTTCCTGCGTTAGGGGAAATGTCTGAGATCTTATTTCCTGCTGTCTTGTTTGCTGCTTCTATATTTAATACTCTGCTTATTATTGCAGCACTGGTATGAAAGTGAAAAAACGCGCATGTTACTTTTCAAAGTTACATGGCAGAGACAGTCAAGTTCTGCTTGAACGTGATGTAGTTTTATCAGTTTGCAGCAACTCAAATGAGGCTCAACCTTAGGGAGGGTTCGAACCACATGTCCATACAAGTCAGAAATGAAGGGAATGCGGGATAGTCTGTTACAGCGAGTGAGAACACTCATTTTTGAATCGGTGGGTTCGAATTAAACTCCACTGGTAATGAGGTGAAAGCCTCCTGTCTCTGCCCATTTTCAAAAGGCTTGCATTTATATAGCTCCTTTTATGACCTCAAAGTTCCAAAGTGCCTTACCGCCAATGAAGGACTTTTTTTTTAAAGAGTAGCCACTGTTGTAACATAGTAAATGTATCAACCCATTTACGCACAGCAAGACCCCACAAACAGCAATGGGATCATGACCGGATAATCAGCTTTAGCGATGGATATTGGCTGGGGCATTGGAATGAACACTTCCCTACTCTTCTTTGAAATAGTCCCATGGGGTCTTTTACCTCCGTGACCCTCATGATGTCTCAAAGCACTTTCCAGCCAATGAAGCACTTATAAAGTGCAGTCACTGGTGTAATGTGGGATTCCTACGGTCCCCAATCACTGGCAAGTGAGCAAAGGAAATTAGAGGGGATGGGATTGGACTCATCGTCAGTGCCCTTGTGGTTAAGTTCCCCTTGGACGCTGGACCATTTAAGATGACAGTTAAAGAGACTGACTGTTTAGACAAATACCCAGTGGCACCAGACTGCCACCTGTCAGGGAACCATATCCCACTGAGTTATACTATCTTCAGGGGAGGAGGGAAGGAAAACTGGAAAAGGGGAGCGGGGAAGATAGTTGATTAAAGACACTGTAAAATATATATAATGGTCTACTCCCAATAATTCATAGTTGGTGGCCTGCTAGAAATTTAAATGATCAGATGATGTAAATTAAGAGATCAGCCATGGTTCAGTGGGTAGCACGCTTACCTCTGAGTCAGGAGGTTGTGAGTTCCAGTCCCATTCAAGACATGAGTGCAAGATTCAGGCTGACACTCCCAGTGCAGCACTGAGGCAATGCCACACTGTCAGAGGTGCCATCTTTTAGGTGGAACCAAGGCTGCATCTGCCCTCTTGAGGTTGACATAAAAGTTCACAGACGAGCAAGGGAGAGTTCTCCCCGGATACTTATCCTTCAGTCAACATCACAAAAAACAAATCACCTTGTCATTATCATCTTGCTATGTGCAAATTGTCGCTCCTTTTCCTACATTATAACAGCGACAACACTTCAAAGATGTTTCATTAATTTTAAAACCCTTTTGGGATGCCCTGTAGTTGTGAAAGGCGCTATAGAAATGTAAGTTTGTTTCTTAATTTTCAAAGTACAGAGGAACAATTCAATGCCTAATTTAAGAAACAAACTGCTTGCAAATGGGAGTAAACAGGCCTACACAAAATGCTGTTGTTGCTTTTATTTTAGGAATAGGTCCTGTGCACATTATTTCTTTCAAAACCTTCATTTCCCCCTTGCTTTTGGCCACAGACCACCTGACTCCAATGCACGTGCTCGGGATCAAGAATGAAGAAAACCTCCAATTTCCACTTAATACACGGAACAAGTTGCCACCCTTTGACCCAGCACCGATTGCCACATCATGTACGTTCAAGAAGCAAGTTTTGAGGTGGGGATTCAGTACTTTGTAAGACAAAAGTTCAGGAGAAATTCACATGCATCCCTTCCATCATTTTGTGACAACGCCCAGCTCCTTCCCCGAAGGGTTTCAGTTATTGTTGACTTGCAAGTCGTCGCCAGTCCTTGATCGCCTTTCACACCACTTCCCTTGCTTAACTTTGAACGATCTAACAATGAGTGGCATCATGAGGAAGTCCCCCTGCAGGTTCTTTGATCCTAAACCTTGCCCTAATTTTTTTTTTGGACAACTGTTGATAATGATTTTGCTGTTGCCATTCACACCTGTTCTGGACCCACCTTTTGATTCTTTACTTGTCCCATTATTATCTCCTTTAGCCTTGCACCATCACCCCTAATCTCTCCTGCCTTTCACCCAATCACAGACCTCCCGTTTTGTTCTTTTCTCTCCCTTCCCTGCCTTAAAAACCTGTTGCATCTCTAACTTTTCCAGTTCTGATGCAATCTGATCAGAGAATCACAAAATTATTACAGTGCAGAAGGAGGCCATTTGGCCCATCATGCCAGCTCTCTGCAAGAGCAACTCCCCTAGTCCCAGTCCCCTGCCCTATCTCTGTAGCCTTGCAAATTTGTTCTCTTTAGGTTCTTTTGCCATTTACCTTATATCAATATCCTCTGGCTCTCAACACTTCTGCCAATGGGAACAGTTGCTCCCTACCGGCTCTGCCCAGACCCTTCATGATTTGGAATACCTCAAATCTCCTCTCAACCTTCTCTTCTCCAAGGAGAACTGCCCCAGCTTCTCCAATCTACCTACTTAACTGAAGAGCCTCATCCCTGGAACCATCCTGGTAAATCTTTTCTGCACCCTCTCTAATGCCTTCACATCCTTCCTAAAGTGTGGTGACCAGAATTGGACATAATACTCCAGTTGAGGACAAACCACTGATCTACAAACGTTCATCAGAACTCCCTTGTTTTTTGTATTCTGTGCCTCTATTTATAAAACCCAGGATCCTGTATGCTTTTTTAAACGCTTTCTCAACCTGTCCAAACTACTTTCACCCCCTCTGCTCCTGCACCCCCTTTGTAATTGTACTATTTATATTGCCTATCCTTGTTCTTCCTCCCAAAATGAAGCACTTTGCACTTCTGTGCACTAAATTTCATCTGTTATGTGTCTGCCTGCCTATATTCTCTTGACATCTATCACTACCCTCCTCACCGTTCACAATACTTCCCAGGTTTGTGTCATCTGCAAGTTTTTCAGTTGTGCCCCATACACCCATAGGTCACAAATATAGATTAAGAAAAGCATTAGCCTTTATACAGGCACCGGGGGAACCCCACTTTTTATCTTGCTCCTGTATAAGAAACACCATCAATTTCTGTTACCTGTCACTCAGACAACTTGGTATCGGTATTATCCAGGATCATCAGTCTGAAACATTAACTCTGTTTTCCTCTTCACAAATGCTGTCATTTCCAGCATTTTCTGTTCGTATTTCAGATTTCCAGCATCTGCAGTATGTTGATTTTGTAGCAGGATCTTTTGCATCCACTTGAAAGAGCAGGGGGGCGCGCTGTGGTTTAATAGCACCTCCAACAGTGCAGCACTCCCTCAGAGCATACTGGAGGGTCAGCCTAGATTATGTGCTCATGCCTCTGGAGCAGGATTTGAACCTAGATCCTTTGAACTCAAAGGCGAGAGACACTGTGCCAGAGCTGGCACTGTCTGGAGAGAAGGTGTGACACTGACCCAGGGCTGGCACTGTCTGGTGAGAAGGTGTGACACTGAGCCAGAGCTGGCACTGTCTGGTGAGAAGGTGTGACACTGACCCAGAGCTGGCACTGTCTGGTGAGAAGGTGTGACACTGACCCAGAGCTGGCACTGTCTGGTGAGAAGGTGTGACACTGTCTGGAGAGAAGGTGTGACACTGACCCAGGGCTGGCACTGTCTGGTGAGAAGGTGTGACACTGAGCCAGAGCTGGCACTGTCTGGTGAGAAGGTGTGACACTGACCCAGAGCTGGCACTGTCTGGTGAGAAGGTGTGACACTGAGCCAGAGCTGGCACTGTCTGGTGAGAAGGTGTGACACTGACCCAGAGCTGGCACTGTCTGGTGAGAAGGTGTGACACTGAGCCAGAGCTGGCACTGTCTGGTGAGAAGGTGTGACACTGACCCAGAGCTGGCACTGTCTGGTGAGAAGGTGTGCACCTTTACTTGTTAGGTCTTGTGGCTTTTCCCTGTTCCTGGATTAAGAAAATGATTTTCTTCTAAAACAATTTGAGAGAACTTGCTGTATTGCAGTAACATGCCTGCTATTTCCCAGTGTAATAATTGGTTGACACCAGTTGTCAAGGGGTAACTAAGGATGGCCACATCCGAAGGAAAGCACTTTATGAAAAACTGAATCCCAAGAAATCCCTGGCCAGACGATATTTACGATTTTAATCTTTACTCCAACATTGGCAAAGAAACATTATTATCCCGGGGGTTTTGGGCGGGGTGGGGGGAGACACACTGACTGCAAGATACAGCACAGAAACAGCTTGAGAACAAACATATCAAACAACTGACAAACATCGGAAAAAATTGCTAATTAACTATTAATGACTGCTGTTTAACTTTTAAACAAGCTGTTCAGTTCTTTTCTCTCCATTTGCCTGAGGTTTTAAACCCCACAATAAAGCAGGTAGAAAATCTACAATAGGAGAGATATTTTATTCTCCGGAAGATTGATTGAACAAAATAAGTCCAAAATCACTGCTTTTACCCAGGGCTACTTCTAGACTGGACCACCTTCCAGAATATCCACTGACTCATTACAGCACAGAAGAAGGCCATTTGGCCCATCGAGTCCATGCTGGCGCTCTGAGGAGCAGTCCGATCAGTCCCATTCTCTCCCCGTAAGTTTACTTCCCTCAAGTGTCCATCCAATTTTCTTTTGAAATTGTAGGCAGCGAGTTCCAGGTCTTTACCACTCGCAGCATTAAAAAAAATTCTTCCTCACATCCCCCCCTGCATCTCATATCCAAAATCTTAACTGTGTTTGCTGGTCCTCGTACCATCAGTTAAAGGAAACAGCTTTTATTTGTCTATCTAAGCTGCCATATTCTTGTATAACTCTCATCAAATCTCCCCTCAACCTCCTTTGCTCCAAGGAGAGAGAGGACCCAGCTTTTCCAACTTAACCCTGTGGCTAAAACCTCTCATCCCTGTAACCATTCAGGTGAATCTCCTCTGCACCCTTCCAGGACCCGGGCATTCTTAGAACATATGCCCATCAGCGCCTGTGTGGGGCTAGAAATGGGGTGGGTGTAGTTAGGTGTGACGAGCGTGTGGTGCCGCATGGAAGTTCATGCACTGACGCAGTGACACAGCCCTTCACCTGTTTGAATTCGCTCTTTACGGGCTAGGTCCATGTCTCACCCACTTTTAAGGTAATGATGGTGGAACCCCGGGCAACTGGCAGCTTGGAAATGCAGGACGTGTGGAGGCTTGGGAGTTGTTCCAGTTTCTAACATCACCAATGCTGGCATAACGTTTAACATAAACACTCCTCCCCGCTCAATTTTCTTTCCCTCCTCCACCGCATCCCGCCCGCCCCAGACATCAAGTCTCGCTCTAAGTCTGCAGGACATTGCCACACGGTGGACTGTGTAGAGCATTTATGAGCAAGGTCATTTTCCCCTCGTTCAGTACCCACACACGCGCGCGGTGTTCCTGAAGAATGTGACTAGATAGCGACCAGGGGTTCCATAACAATGTTCCCTTTAAAATGTTGCCGTGGTGCATGACCAATGTTTACAATGCGTGGCCCCTTTCAACTTGGTTTGCAGGACTGCACGTTCGCAGTATTTGCCACAGGACCAGGTCTGTGCTGTAACCGCGCAGTTTAGGAGAGGCACTGCTGCGGACGCGGGCCGAAATTTCAGGGAACGTGTGAGATCTGGGCTTCTGTCAAAGAGTCGTTAACCTGGAAGGCCAACCCTGCACCCCCCCCCCACCTTCCTGTTCTCTCCAGCGCTGCCGGACCTGCTGTGTATTCCCAGCGTTTTCCCTTTTGTAGCATTTGCTTTTTTCGTTCTGGGGTGAGGATTGGCCTTTGTGTAACTCTTCCATTTTCAAAACTTTACTTCCTCGTCTCTCCTGCGTATACCCCAAAGCACAAGTTCCTCATTCGGCTTGTAATGCAAGATCAGGCAAATGCACAAAATGTTTCTCGATTAAGTCAGGAGTGGCCTTGAAAACCATGAATTTCAGAATCAGGAATGTGACTAAGGTTGCCAACTCTCCAGGAATGGCCTGGAGTCCCCAGCAATTAAACATTAATCTCCTGCTCGACACTGCTGCCAGCAAAAAAAAATCTAGGAGAAAAAAGTCATTGGGACATTAACTTTTCTTTGAATTGGTTTGGTTCACCAGTCGCAAACGTGGTGGAAATTGGGGCAAAAGTCTGTTTGACATGCAGTCAAGAATGATCCAATCAGGTAATGAAGAGTCTGTTCAATTTCTGATCGGCAGGGGACACTGTCAGGATGGACACGGAGGCTGACCAAAGGTGGGGGAGATGGTAAGGGTGGCTGAAGGCAGGAGGGTCAGATGATGACACCCTCCCCCTACTATTGTCCATCCCGATTTGACCTACCTGGTACTGCAGTAAGGGAGCTGAATCCTGTTTCCTGCTGGACAACTCTTGTGTTGCAGAGCAGGACAGAATTAACTTGAGTCTCAGCGACTGACCTTGTGACAAAGAGAAGTGGCACAAGGCAGACCGAAACCAACAACCTGAGCAACAGGGCTGTGACTTTGTGGCTGCCAAACCCTATTACCACTGGCAATTGGGGATGTATTGTGTAATGGCACCTGCATATTTTGAGTTGAACACCAGGTGGCCCTCTGAACGGAGGAAGCACATTGGAGCAATTCGACTCTGACGTCCAACTAAACATTCTAGCGGTCTGGAGATAAAAGTAACCAGTTATTACCGCGTCCACCGGAGCGCTCATTCAGACACAACAGGAGTTATAAAGCAGCGAGACCATCACCAATGCTTCGTTATGAGACTGAGCTTTTGGGAAGATAACCACAATCAAAGACGGCACTTTGTTTCTTTTGGGGTTTCCCAAGTGTCATAGCATCATTTACGGCTCAGAAGGAGGCCATTCAGCCCATTGAGCCCCATGCTGGCTCTCGGTGAAGCAAGGTGCTGTGACATTTGGGAGGGAGGGAGGAAACATCTTTGTTTTCTTTAATTCCACACTGGTATGTCTGTTTCTTACAGTGTAACAAAGCCAAGCCTATACTATCCCTGGCTTCACTCAATGCATTCTTTTTTTGAGAAAACCCTGAAATGAAGGGAAGGAACAGAGTGTATAATAGAAGAAAGGCACAATGGTTAAATGGGGAACTGACTTTGGCAACTGGAATCAAAGGTTATAGACACAGTAACAACCCTACAGACAGAATACGGTACAAAAAAAATAAGTGAGCATTTACTTGAGCCAGTGCTGTCCAATTCATCAGCCACTACCCACATGTGGCTAATTAGTAATCTTGATGCAGCTAATTGAATTTTTAATTAGTAAATAAAAAATGTCCATTTTTGGATATATGATCTGAAATGATCCAAGTGAAGTGACTCGTGGACAATAGAAAACCGTTTTTGGCAGTGAGCAGTGTTTTGGAGGGGTTTCCAAGGCTTTTCCAGTGAATGAGTGAGAGATCCTCACTGCCTCCCCCTAGAAATTCAACCCAATATGGTTTATATTAGTACTCAAAGGTCAGTCAGGAAACTGATGGAAGCATCACAGCATGACCTGGGGACGGTTATAGAGGCAAAGATACTTTATTTGTGATCAACTGTGAGAATGTTGGATCTGCCCCTTGTCCAGTAGATTGGACTAGGACCCAGGGAAAATCTCAGCTTTTCTCCAAGAGGGCAACTTGGTAGGTCAAAGTATAGAAAAATAAAGACATGAGGACAGAAATAATGTTGAAAAAAATGTAGATATTTTGCATGATGCTGTGGAAGATATTTGGAAAAGCTTACTGAGAAGTGGGGTAGCGTGAGATACCTGTAGGAACACACATGCAGTCCCTTGGTTCAAGATCAGGGAACCAGATACCAATGAATTTACCCTTTGAGGTGGGCAAGATGATAGTAAGTAGCATTATTTTCAAGATGCCAAAGTCAAGGCAGACAGGGTCCTGGGCTGTTTTGCCATGTCCACTCATTACAAAACTAGGAACCACAATAATTAGGCCATGGAAGATAACTCATCATTCAACATATCTTGGGCAAACTGGAGATAGATGTTACTTGGAGAAAGTGCAGAGAAATTGATAGCAGTGAACTGTGAAGATATCCTTTGTATGATATGAATTTGTACGCACAGGAGAGATGTTGAGTGGACCTGAGCCAGTATTTAAGATTGTTACAGATTGGGACATTACAGTAGATGGTGTTTTTGAGGTGATGGAGAACAATAGCTCCAGAGTCACCCATGTTACTGTGTAGGAGGTTAGGCTGGAGCTCTTGAACTTTTACTTACCCCAGTGAAAGTACACCTGTAGAGGAGCACTCCAGAGCAAACACAGATTTTTATTTTTTCACAGTCCATCAGAAAGGTGACAAATGAAAACACATCATTTGGAAAGGTGGGAGTGAATCATTTTAGGGGATATTTACAGGTTTGGGGTTCTGTGCGCCCCAAAGAGGGGTGAGCTGAAATGTTTCACAGGGCTCTATGCAACGGGCGATACATTTATTGGGTGATTCCTGGAGGTATGGGGTAGGATGAGGGAAAGTTGATGCACGGATATGGAATGGGCCGAAGATGGGGAGAAGCATGTATGAACCTAACGGCGTTTTCATGCCCATGAAGCACAAATGTAAACATTAATCCACCAGAGTTTGGTCCTCATTCTCCCTGGTTTCATTAAGTATGAGCTGTAACTCAGCGCGGTTAAAATAAAAAAAGACACATTTCACCTGTAAAAAGCAAACAATGGGAGAGACAAATCTAATAAAACATACTCTCTTTTGTTCTGTTGTCTAGTTACACTATACCCACAACAGTGCTTGGCACAAATTAAAATGTGATGGCATTAACTGTTGGATGACCAGTTCAGCTCCCCTTATATTGGCACATTTACACATTTAGAACTCATTTACTGTACTATAAGTCAGAAATCTGTTTCTTCATGCAGTTTCTTCAACACTTGGAAGGATGCTCAGTTTTGGCAGACACCAGTGTTCTGTTTGCCCGAGCACAGATTTACTTTCCACCTGTGTTTTTGCCGGTCCACTTTTGGGTTGCCAGTGACGGAAATGGCATGGGGTAACCCGAATCTGTGTCCTGGGCAGCGTCTCAGAACTGCCCCGCGGTGCTGGGGTCACATTGCAAGAGGCGGACAATGGATGGGTCCTTTTTTGCTCCGTTGATGAACTCTTCTAGAGAAAGTCGGCCTAAAAGAACAATTGTGTTTGGTTAAGAATGAGAATTTAATGGACTGGGGAAAGCCATCATTCTTTCAACAAGTTTTTGATAGATTAGCCCCACCTACTCACCTCCCCCTCTCTGCAGAAATTTACTTAACACAACGTATATTCATATAGTATTGTAATGCAATAAAATGCCCTAAGTGCTTTATTGAAGCATAATAAAGATGAGATAATGTACTAGCCTGCTTTGGGAAAGCTTTATCTCGAGCCTAAGGTTTCAGTCAGCCTGTCAACAGTGGCTGAGTTCACTTATCTCAGCAGCACACTCTCTCGAGCTGTCAATCTTGACGATGAGACTCAACTAAGAATTGTCAAAGCAAGTGTAGCTTTCGGCAGACTTCTAACGTCAGTCTGGAAACAAAGAGGAATAAGTCTGCCCATTATGTCTGTGCTGTCTCTCTAAAGGAGCCGTTCACCTTGTGCCACTCTCCTGTCTTCGCCCCACAGTCCTGCAAATTTGTCCTTTTCAGATAATAATCCAAGTTCCTACTGAACACCTTGATTAACCCTGCCTCCACCACACTCTCAGGCAATGCATTCCAGCTCCTAACCACTCACTGTGTGAAAAAGGTTCTCCTCATGTTGCCATTGCTTCTTTTGCCAATTATCTTAAGTCTGTGCCCTCTGGTTCTCGATCCTTCCACCAATGGGAACCATTTCTCCCCATCTGTCTAGACTGCTCAAGATTTTGAACACCTCTGTTGAATCCCCTCTCAACCTTCTCTTCTCCAGGGAAATAGTGCCAACTTCTCCAGTCAATCCTGTAACTGAAGTTCCTCAACCCTGGGTCCATTCTTGTGAATCTTTTCTGCACCCTCTCTACTGCCTTCACATCCTTCCTAAAATGCAGTGCCCAAAACTAAGCACAACACTCCAGTTGAGATTGAACCAATGTTGTTTGCAGGTTATGTACGATGGAATCTATGCCTGTGGATATTTTTCAGTGTTTTCTGATTGGAGGCTGAGGTCTACAATTCTCTGCATGCCTGGGAGTTCCAGCGTAAGTATAGAGAGTGGCAGGGCATAGGCCACACATGCTCGGTTGCTGGATTCCCTTTGACAGCCTCTTGGAGAGGGTGTGGAAACCTGACCATGGGATCGGAGTTTGTGGGCATGAGAGCGAGCTGAGTCTGGAGCTGAAGAGATGGCAGAAGGTTGCAGAGAAGCCTGTGATGGGGGGGTGCTGGAGGGCGGCTGGAGCTCAGAGAACCCAGGAGTGGTTAATAGCTCCGTGCTGGTGTGTAGGCACATGAGACTTAGAAACAGGAGTAGGTCATTCAGCTCTTTGAGCCTGTTCCATCATTCGATAAGATCATGACTGATCTGGTTGTGGTCTCAACTCCACTTTCCTATTTGCCCCCATAACCCTTGACTTGTTTGTCTCTCAAAAATCTGTCTAACTCTGCCTTGAATAAATTTATTGACCCGGCCTCCAATGCTCTCTGGGGAAGAAAATTCCACAGGCTAATGACTCTCTGAAAAAAAACTCTCCTCACCTCCACCTTATATAGTAGACCTCTTAGGAGGTCTGCTGCTGAGAAGTTTGGGCACAGAAGGCCTGCGTGGAGCAGTGTCAGCTCAGTGAAGCTGAAATGAAGCCGTCTGCTCACGTGGGATAGATTTCAAACAGATCTAGCAACTCAAAACTGGGCATCCATGAGGTGCTGTGGGCCATCAGCAGCAGCAGAATTGTACTCGAACACAACCTGTAACCTCATGGCCCAGCATATCCCCCACTCTACCATTACCATCAAGCCAGGGGATCAACCCTGGTTCAATGAAGAGTGCAGGAGGGCATGCCAGGAGCAGCACCAGGCATACCTTAAAAAAAGGTGTCGACATGGTGAAGCTATAACACAGGACTAGTCGTGTGCCAAACAGCATAAGCAGCAAGTGATAGACAGAGCTAAGTGATCCCACAATCAACACATCAGATCTAAGCTCTGCAGTCCAGCAACATCCAGTTGTGAATGGTGGTGGACAATTAAACAACTCACTGGAGGAGGAGGCTTCACAAATATTCCCATCCTCAATGATGGGGGAGCCCAGAACATCAGTGCAAAAGATAAGGCTGAAGCATTTGTGACAGTCTTCAGCCAGAAGTGCTGAGTGGATGTTCCATCGGACTCCTCCGGAGGTCCCCAGCATCACGGATGCCAATCTTCAGCCAATTCGATTCACTCCACGTGATATCAAGAAACAGCTGAAGGCACTGGTTAGTGCAAAGGCTATGGGCCCTGACAATATTCCAGCATTGGTGCTGAAGATTTGTGCTCCAGAACTTGCCATGCCCCTAGTCAGCTGTTCCAGTACAGCTACAACACTGGCATCTACCCGGCTATGTGGAAAATTGCCCAGGTATGTACACAAAAAGCAGGACAAATCCAACCCAGCCAATCACTGCCCCATGAATCTACTCTCGATAATCAGCAAAGTGATGGAATGTGTTGTCGACAGTGCTATCAAGGGGCGCTGACTTATAAATAACTTGCTCACTGGCGCTCAGCTCCTGACCTCATTACAACCTTGGTACAAACATGGACAAAGGAGCTGAACTCAAGAGGTGAGGTGAGAGCGACTGCCGTTAACATCAAAGCTACATTTGACCGAGTGTGGCATCAAGGAACCCTAGAAAAACTGGAGTCAGTGGGAATCAGGGGGAAAACTCTCCACTGGTTGGAGTCACACTGAGCACAAGCAAATATGGTTATGGTTATTACAGGTCAATAATCTCAGTGACAGGACATCAATGCAGGAGTTCCTCAGGGTAGTGTCCTCGGCGCAACCATCTTCAGCTGCTTCAACAATGACTTTCCTTCCATCATAAGGTCAGAAGTGAAGATGCTCACTGACGATTGCACAATGTTCAGCACTATTCACGATTCCTCATATACTGAAGCAGTCCCTGCCCATGGGTAGCACGACTTAGAAAACATTCAGGCTTGGGCTAATAAGTGGCAAGTAACATTTGTGCCACGCAAGTGCCAGGCAATGACCATCTCCAACAAGAGAGAATCTAACCATCACCCCTGGACATTCAATGGCATTACCATCGCTGAAACCACTATCAACATCCTGGGGGCTACCATTGACCAGAAACTGAATTGGACTAGTCATTTAAATTTTGTGGCTACAAAAGCTGTTCAGAGGTTGGGAATTCTGCTAAAAGTAACTCGCCTCCTGACTCCCCAAAGCCTGTCCACCATCTCCAAGGCACAAGTCAGGAGTGTGAGGGAATACTCTTCACTTGCCTGAAGTTCCAACAACCCCCAAGATGCTTAACACCATCCAGGACAAAGCAGCCAGCCTGATTGGCACCCCATCTACAAAAAACATTCATCGCCTCTACCACTGACGCACAGTAGCAGCAGTGTGTACCATCTACAAGATGCACTGCACCAGCTCACCAAGGATCCTTCCAAACCCATGACCTTTACCACCTAGAAAGACAAGGGCAGCAGATAGATGGAACACCATCACCTGCAAGAGTCCCTCCAAACCACACAGCATCCTGACTTGGAAATATATCGGCCGTTCCTTTGCTGTCGCTGGGTCAAAATCCTGGAACTCCCTCCCTAACAGCACTGTGGGTGTACCTACAGCACAGGGACTGCAGCGGTTCAAGAAGGCAGCTCACCGCCACCTTCTCAAGGGCAATTAGGGAGGGCAATAAATGCTGGTCTAGCCAGCAACACCTACATCCCATGCAAGAATAAAAAAGAAATCAGAGGCAAGTGGAGCTGGAGGGATTACAAAGATAGGGAAGGGTTGTGGCCATGGAGGGGTTTGAAAACATGAATGGGAATTTTAAAATTGAGGTACTGCTAGGCCTCCCTTGGAGTCCAATATTCTATCATTCTTCTCAATATGTACTCCAACGTCCTTCCCACATAACGTATTTCACAACTTCATTACTCCCTGTGTGAAAGATTTCCAACTATCGATAGAGTAATTAAGAAGGAAAATCTATTTCCACCAGCAGGGGGGTCAGTAACTAGAGGATACAAATTCAACGTAATTGGCAGAAAGATCAAAGGGGACGGTGAAGAGAAATGTGTTTTTTTTTACTCAGTGAGTTATGATATGGATGTTGTTGCCTGAAAAGGAACGGATTAAATTCTGGAGGGCAATGGCATAGTGGTATTGTTGCTGGACTAGTAATCCAGACAGACCTAGGGTAATGCTCTGGGGACCCAGGTTCAAATCCTGTCATGGGAAATGGTAGAATTTGAATTCAGTGAAAAAATATGTAATTAAAAGTCTAACAAAACCATTGCTAATTGTTGTAAAGACCTATCTGGTTCACTAACATCCTTTTAGGGATGGAAATTTGCTGTTCTTACCTGTGACTCCAGACCTGCAGCAGCAAGGTGGTTGACTCTTAAATGCCCTCTGGGCTGCCTAGCCAGCAATGCCCACATCCCATGAATGAATAATAAAAAAAAGCTACTTTCAAAAGGAAAAATTTACAGGGCTATAGGGAGAGAGGAGAGGGGTGGGATTAATTGGAAAGCTCTTCCATAAGATCCAGCACATCCATGATAGACTGACTGGCCTTCTTCTGTGCTATATATAATTCTATGATGACTTCATTTCAACTCCACAAGGGTAAAGAAAAGTTTGTTGACTGTGTTTCCACTTACCATCTGCATTGGTGTCCATCTGTCGGAAGATTTTTTCTGTTCTTTTCTCTGGGGTAGCTTCATCCTCAGACAACTTCATCACCGATGAAACCATCTTATAGATGGCCTGTCCGAGGAGAACAAAAGCAAGTCTGTCAGTACTGGAGGTCCCCTCAGATTGAAATCTCTCATCAGGCAAGCGAGGCAGCATGATGTGCAAGGTCCTGCTTAAACCCCTGAGGGGGCTTTTAGTTTTATTTTTTATACCCTGGAACTTGCTACTTCTGAGGGTGATGGGAATGGAGATGATAAATGATTTCAAAAAGGAATCGGATGCACAATTGAGTGAAATAAATTTGCAGGGCTATGGGGATAGAGTAGGGGAATGGGGCTTATTGAGTTGTTCTACAGAGAGCTAGCATGGATTTGATGGGATGAATGGCCACCTTCTGTGCCAAATTGACTCTATAACCTCATTCTCTTAAAAGCATAGTCCAGAAATTGGATCAAATGTCAACCACTATTTTGGCATTGCAGGGCCCAATAATCTCCGAGCCTCTCTCATTCTGCACCTGGAGCGAGGTGTACGTTCAATTGGTTAAGGCACCCACGCCTGATAGCAGACCCAACACAGCACCTCAAGAATTCTTAATCCAGCTCCAGGGGAAGAGGTGCCTCGCCGTGCGAGAGTTCACCACCTACTGGCCGACACACGGGATAACAGAAGGCAAGACAGGGTTTGGAGAGATGTATTTGCAGTTAGCTGACACCTGCTAGGTGTCATTAGTAACTTATTGAAATAGACTTCACTTTTCAAATACTGTGTCTGTACTCAAGGTAAGTTGATCCTAAATCAGAAAGAACTGTGTCTCTTGGTAGACATAAGGAACTAATTAGTGAGACCCTGCAAAGATATATCAGATAATGGAGTGAAGAGAAAACAAAGTCCACTTCTGACTCTCATGATGTGAAACAATTAGTGATTGAGGTCATTGAATTGTTAAAGATCATCATATCACATTATAGCACAGAAAGGCCATTTGACCCATTGTGCTTGTGCTGGTGCTTTGAAGGAGCTATCCAATTAACACTTCTCCCTGTTCTTCCTGCATAGTCCAGCAAATTTAAACCCTTTAAGTATTTATCCAATTCCCTTTTAAAAGTTACTATTGAATCTGCCCATTCAGGCAGATCACAAGTCTCTGCCAAAAACATAAAATATCCGCGTCTCCCCTCTGGCATTTCTTTTTGCCATTTATCCTAAATCTCTGCCCTCTAGTTGCTGATCTGTTCTACATCAATATAACGAATCCAGGCAGTGATCTCACCCCCTTCCCTGTTCCTCCTTGGTACTGTTTTAGGAAAAAGGGAGGAATTTTTGTCTGAGCAATTCTAAAAGAGAGGCAAGACAGAAAAAATATACAAAGGTACCAGCAAAGGGAGGGGAAGATCTAGATTTAAAAAAAAATTCCCTCCCTTTTAACAGGAAATCTCATACCTGGACAATCTCCAGCATCTCAGATTTGCTGATATAACCATTTCCATCAACATCATACATATTAAACGCCCACTTCAGCTTCTGCTCCAAGCCCCCTCTGGAGGTCACACTCAGCGCGATGATGAACTCGCGGAAGTCTATCGTGCCGTCTCCGTTGGTGTCGAAGGTGCGAAAGACGTGCTCTGCGAACTTGGAGGCGTCACCATAGGGAAAGAAGTTGCCATAGAGCTTTTTGAACTCGTCCATTGTCAGGTACCCGCTGGGGCAGTCCTTCACAAATCCCTTATACCATTCCTGGATCTCATTCTCTGTGAACTCTGTGTTTTCCCGTAAATCCTGCAGCACTTCGGGACGCAGCTTGCTGTTCTGCTTCCCCATCCTCAGTACCCAACAACGCACCTGCATTGGCAAGGGAGACAGGAGCAACAATGCCTTGTTAATGCTGCTTCACAGGGTGAATTACTGCTGGAGTGGGCTTACTCACATTCTAGAAAGAAAGCACTTGCTCCTTTCATGACGTCAGATCACCCCAGTGAAACGCAATCGCTGTTGTGATCAACTTGTGCACAGCAAAATCCCACAAACTGCCATAACAATATAGCAGGTTTTAGCATGGTTGATTGAAGATAAATCATCATGAGCAAGAGAAACCACATTGAAATACTTCTTTAAAACAGGAAGTATTAATTCATTGTTAAAAAAAAATCTTATCCTCACCCTCTTTCTAGTGCCCGATATTCCCCAGGAAGTTCCTGTCTCAGGGAGAGGGGAAAACTGATGAAGAAGATGGGAGAGTTCAGTAACCCTTCACTCCCTCTTTTACAGAGACCCGATTGTTAGGAAGTGACATCAATAACAGAACAGGTTCCATGACTCCTCTCATCATTTCAGTTGGTGTGACAATTTAAAAACCAACAATGTGCCAAGCAGTGGGATGGGCTTGGTGAGTGAGGTGCGTGATGGTGGGAAAGAGATGAACACAAAGAGAACCGAGGCAGTTATAAAGTGGGAAAGTGATGGGCATCACCAGCTTACTGGCCAATCGATGAAGGTGAAAATATATCTCTGTTACTTGGATTAATCTGCCACCCATTTCCGTGCCAACTTCCTGCTGACTGGAACTGTTTGACAAGTTGGGACTGCTCCCCAGTCACTCCCGCTCTGGGATTGATCCCCAGTCACTCCCGCTCTGGGATTATTCCCCAATCACTCACACTCTGGGATTATTCCCCAATCACTCCCACTCTGGGATTGATCCCCAGTCACTCCCACTCTGGGATTGATCCCCAGTCACTCCCACTCTGGGATTGATCCCCAGTCACTCCCACTCTGGGATTGATCCCCAGTCACTCCCACTCTGGGATTGATCCCCAGTCACTCCCGCTCTGGGATTGATCCCCAGTCACTCCCGCTCTGGGATTGATCCCCAGTCACTCCCACTCTGGGATTATTCCCCAGTCACTCCCACTCTGGGATTATTCCCCAGTCACTCCCACTCTGGGATTATTCCCCAGTCACTCCCACTCTGGGATTATTCCCCAATCACTCACACTCTGGGATTATTCCCCAATCACTCACACTCTGGGATTATTCCCCAATCACTCCCACTCTGGGATTGATCCCCAGTCACTCCCACTCTGGGATTATTCCCCAATCACTCCCACTCTGGGATTATTCCCCAATCACTCACACTCTGGGATTATTCCCCAATCACTCCCGCTCTGGGATTGATCCCCAGTCACTCCCACTCTGGGATTATTCCCCAGTCACTCCCACTCTGGGATTATTCCCCAGTCACTCCTGCTCTGGGATTGATCCCCAGTCACTCTCGCTCTGGGATTGATCCCCAGTCACTCCCGCTCTGGGATTGATCCCCAGTCACTCCCGCTCTGGGATTGATCCCCAGTCACTCCCACTCTGGGATTATTCCCCAATCACTCCCGCTCTGGGATTATTCCCCAGTCACTCACACTCTGGGATTGATCCCCAGTCACTCCCACTCTGGGATTGATCCCCAGTCACTCCCGCTCTGGGATTGATCCCCAGTCACTCCCGCTCTGGGATTGATCCCCAGTCACTCCCACTCTGGGATTATTCCCCAGTCACTCCCACTCTGGGATTATTCCCCAGTCACTCCCACTCTGGGATTATTCCCCAGTCACTCTCGCTCTGGGATTGATCCCCAGTCACTCTCGCTCTGGGATTGATCCCCAGTCACTCCCGCTCTGGGATTGATCCCCAGTCACTCCCGCTCTGGGATTGATCCCCAGTCACTCCCACTCTGGGATTATTCCCCAATCACTCCCGCTCTGGGATTATTCCCCAATCACTCCCACTCTGGGATTATTCCCCAATCACTCCCGCTCTGGGATTATTCCCCAATCACTCCCGCTCTGGGATTATTCCCCAATCACTCCCACTCTGGGATTATTCCCCAGTCACTCCCACTCTGGGATTGATCCCCAGTCACTCCCGCTCTGGGATTGATCCCCAGTCACTCCCACTCTGGGATTATTCCCCAGTCACTCCCGCTCTGGGATTGATCCCCAGTCACTCCCGCTCAGGGATTGATCCCCAATCACTCCCACTCTGGGATTGATCCCCAGTCATTCCCGCTCTGGGATTATTCCCCAGTCACTCCCGCTCTGGGATTGATCCCCAGTCACTCCCGCTCTGGGATTGATCCCCAGTCACTCCCGCTCTGGGATTGATCCCCAGTCACTCCCGCTCTGGGATTGATCCCCAATCACTCCCACTCTGATATTGTTCCCCAGTCACTCCCACTCTGGGATTATTCCCCAATCACTCCCACTCTGGGATTATTCCCCAATCACTCGCACTCTGGGATTGATCCCCAGTCACTCCCACTCTGGGATTATTCCCCAATCACTCGCACTCTGGGATTGATCCCCAATCACTCCCACTCTGGGATTCCTCCCCAATCACTCTCGCTCTGGGATTGATCCCCAATCACTCTCGCTCTGGGATTGATCCCCAATCACTCCCGCTCTGGGATTGATCCCCAATCACTCCCGCTCTGGGATTGATCCCCAATCACTCCCGCTCTGGGATTGATCCCCAGTCACTCCCACTCTGGGATTGATCCCCAGTCACTCCCACTCTGGGATTGATCCCCAGTCACTCCCGCTCTGGGATTGATCCCCAGTCACTCCCACTCTGGGATTGATCCCCAGTCACTCCCACTCTGGGATTGATCCCCAGTCACTCCCACTCTGGGATTATTCCCCAGTCACTCCCGCTCTGGGATTGATCCCCAGTGACTCTCGCTCTGGGATTCCTCCCCAATCACTCCCACTCTGGGATTCCTCCCCAATCACTCCCGCTCTGGGATTCCTCCCCAATCACTCGCGCTCTGGGATTCCTCCCCAATCACTCACATTCTGGGATTCCTCCCCAATCACTCCCACTCTGGGATTCCTCCCCAATCACTCCCGCTCTGGGATTGATCCCCAATCACTCCCGCTCTGGGATTGATCCCCAGTCACTCCCACTCTGGGATTGATCCCCAGTCACTCCCACTCTGGGATTATTCCTCAGTCACTCTCGCTCTGGGATTGATCCCCAGTCACTCCCACTCTGGGATTGATCCCCAGTCACTCCCACTCTGGGATTATTCCCCAGTCACTCCCACTCTGGGATTGATCCCCAATCACTCCCACTCTGATATTGTTCCCCAGCCACTCCCGCTCTGGGATTGATCCCCAGTCACTCCCGCTCTGGGATTGATCCCCAGTCACTCCCGCTCTGGGATTGATCCCCAGTCACTCCCACTCTGGGATTGATCCCCAGTCACTCCCACTCTGGGATTGATCCCCAGTCACTCCCACTCTGGGATTGATCCC
Source organism: Carcharodon carcharias (assembly GCF_017639515.1). Lineage (NCBI taxonomy): Eukaryota > Metazoa > Chordata > Chondrichthyes > Lamniformes > Lamnidae > Carcharodon > Carcharodon carcharias. The sequence continues at coordinate 7,191,799 of NC_054480.1, read as the reverse complement.
CAGTCACTCCCGCTCTGGGATTATTCCCCAATCACTCGCACTCTGGGATTCCCCCCCAATCACTCTCGCTCTGGGATTGATCCCCAGTCACTCCCACTCTGGGATTGATCCCCAGTCACTCCCACTCTGGGATTGATCCCCAGTCACTCCCACTCTGGGATTATTCCCCAGTCACTCTCGCTCTGGGATTGATCCCCAGTCACTCCCGCTCTGGGATTGATCCCCAGTCACTCCCACTCTGGGATTGATCCCCAGTCACTCCCGCTCTGGGATTATTCCCCAGTCACTCTCGCTCTGGGATTGATCCCCAGTCACTCCCACTCTGGGATTGATCCCCAGTCACTCCCACTCTGGGATTGATCCCCAGTCACTCCCGCTCTGGGCTTGATCCCCAGTCACTCTCACTCTGGGATTGATCCCCAATCACTCCCGCTCTGGGATTGATCCCCAGTCACTCCCGCTCTGGGATTGATCCCCAATCACTCTCGCTCTGGGATTCCTCTCCAGTCACTCTCGCTCTGGGACTGCTCCCCAGTCACTCCCACTCTGGGATTATTCCCCAGTCACTCCCACTCTGGGATTGATCCCCAGTCACTCTCACTCTGGGATTCCTCCCCAGTCACTCGCACTCTGGGATTGATCCCCAATCACTCGCGCTCTGGGATTGATCCCCAATCACTTGTACTCTGGGATTGATCCCCAATCACTCGTACTCTGGGATTGATCCCCAATCACTCGCACTCTGGGATTGATCCCCAATCATTCCCACTATGGGACTGCTACCCAATCACTCCCACTCTGGGATTATTCCCCAATCACTCGCACTCTGGGATTATTCCCCAATCACTTCCACTCTGGGATTATTCCCCAATCACTTCCACTCTGGGATTATTCCCCAATCACTCACACTCTGGGATTATTCCCCAATCACTCACACTCTGGGATTATTCCCCAATCACTCGCACTCTGGGATTGATCCCCAATCACTCGCACTCTGGGATTGATCCCCAATCACTCCCACTCTGGGATTGATCCCCAATCACTCCCACTCTGGGATTGATCCCCAATCACTCCCACTCTGGGGCTGCTCCCATGTCACTCGCAACTCAGGGGTTATGGAACGTATGATGAGAAATTGGCCATTATGCCCGTGGAGCCTGCTCTCCCATTCAATTGGATTATGGCTGAGCTGCAGCCAATAACCTGCTTTAGCTCCATATCCCTTCATACCCTCCACCAACAAAAATTAACAAGTTTTCTTGAAATTTCCAATTAACCCCCCAGCATCCAGAACCTTTTGGAAGTGGAAAAGTTCTCACTATCCTTCATGTGAAAATGTGCGTCCTGAGTTCAATCCTGAATGATCTATCTCCAATTTTAATATTTCCTTGGATCTCCTTGCCAGAGGAAATTGTTTCTATCTGCCCGTTCAGATACATTTATTGTATAAAACACCTTGATCAGATCACCTCTTGGCCTTTTAAACTCAAGGAAATACAATCCAAGTTTACAAACCGAGTTTATAATTTCACTCTTTAATCCCTGGTATAATTCTGTTGATTCTGCCACTGCCTTCTCCTCCAAAGCCAATATACCTTTGCTTCACCATTACTAATCCCATCGTGACAAGTTCTGAAAGTGAGACTAGTAAAATCTGCTCTCTAGCTAATAAGTAGGATGGCGCAGTGGTCATGTTCTGGGGCTTGTCATCCACAAAAAGATCATTTCAAACTCCACTGTGGCAGTTTGAGAATCTGAATTTAGTTTATACAGTGTGAAGTGAAAATCTGATTGCAATAAAGGTGACGTTTAACAAAACACTAACAGACTGATAATGCCCCTCGGGGAAGGGAAAGCTGCAGTCTTTACCCAGTCTGCGCTTAAATGTGACTCCAACATGGTTGAGTTTTAACTGACACCTGAATTGGTCGGGAAGTCACTCAGTTATATCAGGAGTAACTAAGGATGGGCAATAAAGGTGAATTTGTGTTGCCCACATTCTGTGGAGAAATAAAAAGGACACACTGAAGACTACAATTAAACTGGGGGAGGTGCCAGTCTGGATTCTAGAGATTCACATAGAAAAAACGATTCCAACACCACCATAAATTCAAACCATATCGGATGGTGGCCATCATTGCTTCCTGCTTCCCACCCTACTTGATCCCTGCCCATATCAACTTGCAGTTAATGCAGTGTGGAGAACAGAACCTGGAATCTTTAGTGGGCTATATATTTACCAATACCTACGGAGTCAGAACTGTTGAATTAACAGGCATCAGACAGAGGCGACTCAGTCAATTATGGGATCACACGGTTCCAGTGAGAAATGCCCCACCAGGAGTGAATAAGTATCTCTCAGTTCAGCATCGATTGAAACCTGATTGGCACCCATTGTGCTTGTGCACTTCTCTTTGAAAGAGCAATTCAATTGGTCCCACTTCCCCTGTTCTTTCCCATAGCCCTGAAAATATTTACCCTTCAATTATTTTGAAAGTTCCTGTCGAGTCTGCTTCCACTGCCCTTTCATGCAGCGCAGGGCAGATCACCTTAAATCACTGCGTTAAAAACAAAGTTCTCCTCATCTCCCATCTGATTCTTTTGCCAATTATTTTCTCTCTGTGTCCTCTAGTGACCGACCCTCCTGCCACTGGAAGCAGTCTGCAGATTGAGTGTCCGTAAGGTAAACACATTAACATGATCAAAAATAGCTGGAAAAACTCAGCAGGTCTGACAGCATCTGCGGAGAGGAAGACAGTTAACGTTTCGACTCGAAACGTTAACTGTGTTCCTCTCCGCAGAGGCAGTCAGACCTGCTGAGTTTTTCCAGCTATTTTTGTTTTTGTTTCAGATTTCCAGCATCTGCAGTATTTTGCTTTTACATTCACATTACCTCTTGCCTGGTTCAGTTTTCCACCTTCACGTTCCCACTCTCTCTCTGCCTGAGTTATATTCGTTGAAGATGTTACTGTTGACTTTGCAGGTTATGAGCAGCTGCTTCAGTGATTCCCGGAACTGTTCACCTTCCCCACAGGCTGATGTATTTTTCTGTTTCTGCTTCTGTGCAGAGCACACAGAAGTGAGTGTGAGGCATCAGTGCCGTGTTTCTGTGACCACATCCGAGCTACCTATTTGTGGAGCTCTGTAATTTGTAGACAGGAAGCTAGGTACAGCTGCATGGGGGAATCTAAAACATCCAGAAACCCACAAGGTGAAGTTTCATAAGCTTGGTCACAGGCACATTGCATGCATCCACAGAACTCAAATGCACCCTACAATGGATCATAGCTACTTGCTCCCCACCCTGCACCCTTTACTGTGAGAGCTTCTATGGCTAGTCACTTACCTGGCTGTCACCATGATTTAGACAGTGCCACTCTCACTTCTGAATCAGGAAGTATCTGGGTATTAGTCTCACTCCAGAGGCCCAAGCGCATTAGCCAGGCTGGCACTCCCAATACTGAGGGAATGCTGCACTGTCAGAGGCTCCACCTTTCAGATCCGATGTTAAACAAGGGTGCTGTGACCCCTCTCACAGGGATCTGAAAGATACCATCAGAAGAGCAGGGGAGTTCCCACTGTCCTGCCAATATTTATCCCTCAATTCGTGGCACTAAAACCAGGTTATCTTGTCATTATCACATTGCTGTTTGTGGGATCTTGCTGTGTGGAAACTGGCTGTTGTGACAAAGGCACTGCATTGGCTGTAAGGTGCTTTGGGGCTTCCTGAGGTTTGCAGGCAAGTGTCCCTCCTGCCTACAATTTAAATTTCGAGCTGGCCAGGTGAGGACTGAGAGGCACTGGGTAAATGATTCTGTTGCATTGTAACAGCCCGCGCACTCACTGTTAACCAGGCAGGAGGGGGAGTGGGGCTGATAATTCTCTCCCACACTCTTGTGTAAGTAATATTTGAGATAGGGGCTTGTACGTGAGCTTGTTCTGTAAGTCAATGGGACTGGGGGGGCGGTGGTGGGGTTGCAGTACTAGAGGAAAAAAGTGAATACTTGCCTTTTACACATGTCTACCAGTAACCAGAGTCAAGAGTCTGGGACATCATAAAAATTGTGAAAATAACAGGCATTTATATTAAAATATAACCAGGGAGGGCAGCTTTATTTATCAGCAAAACTCAGTTTAAAATCAATGGACTTGAGGAGGATAGAAACATGTTGAAATTTCAGCAAATAATAGCTACATCTAGTTGTTCATAGTTACACAGTTTGATGAGCTAATATGAGACATATAATCACCTATTCTCTCTCACACAGCAGCTGGCTGCTGTTGCTTCTCCGTTACGTTCATGTTTGACTTACTTTCTGAGCTAAGTCTGCTGTTATCAGCAGCTACCTAAATATAGATTAGCCACAGTCGATCTGCTCTAGAGTTGCCAACTCAGGTGGGACATTTTCCTGGAGGTTTCATCAGGTGACCTCCTGCCTCCAACTACCCCTCCACCACTCCCTTGCCATTGGCTACCCAATAAATACTAATTCCACTGTTGCAGCTTGCATTTATATAGTGCCTCTAACACGGTGAAATGTCCCAAAGCACTTCACAGGAAGCATAATCAAATAAAAATTGATACCAAGCCAAAGAATGAGGACAAGTGCTCAAATGGGAGAGTCTTCAGGGAGATGAGAGATGTGAGGGTCAGAGAGATTTAGAGAGGGAGTTCCAGAACCGATGGCTCAGGAAAGCTGAAGGCACGGCCACCAATGGTGGAAGGAAGGGAGTGAGGGTGGCGCATTCAAACCAAATATAGATACGCATAAATATCTCTAAACAGGAAATGCAGCAAGTGTCCACTTCCTGGGATGTAACCAGAGAATACAGTTCCCCTTCCTCAGATTAATATCATAACCTTGTTTTAAATTGCAATTGTTTTAAACTTCCTGTTATCTGTGTAAAATGTCACTCAGGTCTCAGATTATGAAACCAAGACAATTCGAAACCTAGTGAGAAAGGTACAGGTTAGTATGAAATTGAAAAGGTTACATATTATAAAATTAGCAAGACATGTTTATCTGGTTTAAATTATCTCTTTCATCCTCTCATCTTCACATTCTTGTTTAAGGTTTTGCTGAGTGGATTATTTCCAGCGAGACAAGAATCAATGTCTAACAGAAACATGATCTGTTAATACTTGTGTTCAGGAACACAAACTCTGGGCTTGGCTCTGTGGGTAGCACTCTTGCCTTTGAGGTAGATACTTGTGGGTTCAACTTCAGTCCAGAGTTTCAATGCAGAAAATCCAGGTTGACTCTCTCAGTACAACTGTGGAGGGAGTACTTCATTGCCGGTGGGGAGCAGTACTGAGTGAGTACTTCATTGTCAGTGGCGAGCAGTACTGAGCGAGTACTGCATTGTCGGGGGGACAGTACTGAGTGAGTACTTTATTGTCGGTGGTGAGCAGTACTGAGTGAGTACGTCATTGTCAGTGAGGACAGTACTGAGTGAGTACTTCCTTGTCGGGGGGGGTAGTACTGAGTGAGTACTTTATTGTCTGTGGGGAGCAGTACTGAGCGAGAGCTTCATTGTTGCGGGGGAGCAGTACTGAGGGAGTATTTCATTATTCGGTGGGGGGGGGTGGGGGGGGGTGGAGGAGGGGGTTGGAGGGGACAGTACTGTGAGAGTGCCGCACTGTTGAAGGGTCAGTACTGGGGGGAGTGCTGCACTGTCAGAGTCAGTGCTGAGGGAGTATTGCACTGTCAAAGGATCAGCACTGAGGGAGAACTGCACTGTCAGAGGGTCAGTACTGAGGGAACACTGTACTGTAGAGGGTCAGTACTGAGGGAACACTGTACTGTAGAGGGTCAGTACTGAGGGAACACTGTACTGTAGAGGGTCAGTACTGAGGGAACACTGTACTGTAGAGGGTCAATACGGAGGGAGTATTTCATTGCCGAGGGGGCAGTACTGAGGAAATGTGGCAGTGGTAGATGTTAGTACTGAAGGAGTGCTACACTGTCGGACGGTCAGTGCTGAGGGAGTATTTCATTGTCGGGGAGGCAGTACCGAGGGAGTGTGGCAGTGTCAGAGGGTCAGTACTAAGGGAGTGTGGCAGTGTCAGAGGGTCAGTACTGAGGGAGTGCGGCAGTGTCAGAGGGTCAGTACTGAGGGAGTGTGGCAGTGTCAAAGGGTCAGTACTGAGGGACAACTGCACTGTCGGAGGGTCAATACTGAGGGAGTGCAGCACTGTCGGAGGGTCAGCGCTGAGGGAGTATTTCATTGTCGGGGGGCAGTACTGAGGGAGTGTGGCAGTGTCAGTACTGAGGGAGTACTGTACTGTCAGAGGGTTAGTACTGAGGGAGTACTATACTGTCAGAGGGTCAGTACTGAGGGAGTGCAGCAGTGTCAGAGGGTCAGTACTGAGGGAGCACTGCGCTGTCAGAGGGTCAGTACTGAGGGACTACTGCACTGTTGGAGGGTCAATACGGAGGGAGTGCTACATTGTCAGAGGGTCAGTCCTGAGGGAGTATTTCATTGTCGGGGGGCAGTACTGAGGAAGTACAGCAGTGTCAGAGGGTCAGCACTGAGGGAATCCGGCAGTGTCAGAGGGTCAGTACTGAGGGAGTGCAGCACTGTCAGAGGGTTGGTGCTGAGGGAATGCGGCAGTGCCAGAAGGTCAGTACTGAGGGAGTGCAGCAGTGTCAGAGGGTCAGCGCTGAGGGAGTGCGGCAGTGTCAGAGAGTCAGTACTGAGGAAGTAGTTCATTGTCGGGTGTCAGCACTGAGGGAATGTGGCAGTGTCAGAGGATCAGTACTGAGGGAGTGCTATATTGTCAGAGTGGCAGTGGTGAGTGAGTGCTTAGAGGGCGAGCATTGAGGGGGTTCTGCACTCTCAGAGATGCCACCTTTCAGATGAGATGGTAAACCGAGGCCCAATCTGCCCTCTTAGTTTGACCTCAGATAAAACTCAGGAACACAACAGATGGTTAAATTACCAACCGCACTATTATGAGCACAATAAAGTTCAAATGACTTAATTAGAAATATATTGGGGCGGAGGCTGGACGATTATTTATTCCGGCAAACATATTAAAGAGGAATCTTTAGCATATGGCTAATTAAAAAGAAAATAAGCTCCTGCGTTTATATAGCACCTTTCAAAATCTCAGAGTATCTCCAAGATGTCCCTTTACAGACAATGAAGTATTTTTGAATTGTATTCCCTGTTGTAATGTAGGAAACACAGCACTAGTCTGTACACAAGGTGTCAAGCACAGCAAAACAGATCCGCAAACAGCACTCAATAGTTCCTGTTTCTTGAGGGAAGTGATAGCTGTGCTCAAAATTCCTGTGACCCCAGTGAGGAAATCTCTCATTACAGTGCGCCTCACCTCTGTTAATATGCTGCCTGCAACACGACCACAAATAACACTATCGCAAACAAGAGAACAGAATTGACTCTGATGAATTACCACCCCATCAGCAAAGTGATGGAAGGTGCTGCCAATAGTGCTCTCAAGGGGCAGTTATACAGCAGTAACCTGCTCGCTGGTGCTCAGTTTGGGTTCCGCTAGGGCCACTCACCTCCTGACCTCATTACAGCCTTGGTCCAAACATGGACTGAAGAGCTGGGGTGAGGTGAGATGAGTGACTGCCCTTGACATTAAGGCAACATTTGACCAAATGTGACATTAAGTACCCCAGCAAAACTGAAGTCAGTGGAAATCAGGGGGAAAAATTTTCACTGGTTGGAGCCATACCTAACACAAAGGAAGGTGGTTGTTGGAGGTCAATCATCTCTGCTGGGACATTGCTGTTCTAGTGTCCGAGGCCCAACCATAGAGTCACAGAGGTCTACAGCACAGAAAAAGGCCCTTCGGCCCATCGAGTCTGCCAGTCAAACAAGTACCTAACTATTCTAATCCCATTTTCCAGCACTAGGCCCATAGCCTTGTATGTCATGGCATCGCAAGTGCACATCCAAATACTTCTTCAATGTTATGAAGGTTTCTGCCTCTACCACCCTTTCAGGCAGTGAGTTCCAGATTCCCACCACCCTCTGGGTGAAAAGATTCTTCCTCACATTCCCTCTAAACCTCCTGCCCCTTACCTTAAATATGTGCCCCCTGGTTATTGACCCCTCCACCAAGGGGAAAAGTTCCTTCCTGTCTACCCTATCTATGCCCCTCATAATTTTATACACCTCAATCATGTCCCCCCTCAATCTCCTCTTCTCCAGGGAAAATAACCCCAGTCTATCCAATCTCTCCTCATAACTAAAACTCTCCAGCCCAGGCAACATCCTGGTAAATCTCCTCTGCACTCTCTCTAGTGCAATCACATCCTTCCTATAATGTGATTCCAGAACTGCATGCAATACTCTAGCTGTGGCCTAAACAGCATTTTATACATTTCCAGCATAATTTTCCTGCTCTTATATTTTATGCCTCGGCTAATAAAGGCAAGTATCCCATATGCCTTCTTAACCACCTTATCTACCTGTCCTGCTACCTTAAGGGACTAGTGGACATGCACACCAAGGTCCCTCTGATCCTCGGTACTTCCCAGGGTCCTACCATTCATCGTGTATTCTGTGCCTTGTTTGTCCTGCCCAAGTGCATCACTTCACACTTATCCAGATTAAATTCCGTTTGCCACTGATCAGCCAATCTGACCAGCCCGTCTATATCCTCCTGTAATCTAAGGCTATCCTCCTCACTATTTACCACCCCACCAATTTTCGTGTCATCTGCGAGCTTACTGACCAACCCTCCTAAGTCTAAATCATTTATGTATACCACAAACAGCAAGAGACCCAACACCGATCCCTGTGGAACCCCACTGAACACAGGCATCCAGTCACAAAAACAACCCTCGACCATCGCCCTCTGCTTCCTGCCACTCAGCCAATTCTGGATCCAATTTGCCAAATTGCCTTGGATCCCATGGGCTCTTACCTTCGTTATCTGTCTCCCATGTGGGACCTTATCAAAAGCCTTGCTAAAGTCCAAGTAGACTATGTCAAATGCATTGCCCTCATCTACACACCTGGTCACCTCTTCGAAAAATTCAATCAAATTGGTCAGACATGACCTCCCCTTAACAAAACCATGCTGACTGTCCTTGATTAATCCCTGCCTCTCCAAGTGTAGATTAATTCTGTCCCTCAGAATTGCTTCCAATAGTTTCCCCACCACTGAGGTTAGACTGACTGGTTTGTAATTCTCTGGTTTATCCCTTCCTCCCTTTTTGAATAAGGGTACCACTCTGGCTGTCCTCCAGTCCTCTGGCACCTCTCCTGTGGCCAGAGAGGTATTGAAAATTATTGCCAGAGCCCCTGCCATCTCCTCCCTCGCCTCACTCAACAGCTTGGGATACATTTCATCCGGGCCTGGAGATTTATTTACTTTTAAGCCTGCCGGACCACTTAGAACCTCCTCCCTTTCTATGCTAATTTCTTTATTTATATCACAGTCCTTCTGCCTGATTTCCATACCCATGTGGTCCCTCTCACTTGTGAACACCAACACAAAGGATTCATTTAGAACCCTACCTATGTCTTCCGGCTCCACACACAAATTACCACTATGGTCCTTAATGGGCCCTACTCTTTCCCTAGTTATCCTCTTACTCTTAATGTACTTGTAAAATAACTTTGGACGTTCCTTTATTTTACCTGCCAATATTTTTCATGCCCCCTTTTTGCTCTCCTAATTTCCTTTCTAAATTTCCCCCTACACACTGTACACTCCTTTAGGGCTTCTGCTGTTTTGAGCCCTTGATATCAGCCATAAGCCCCCCTTTTCCTCTTTGTCCAATTCTGTATATCCCTCGACATCCAAAGTTCTCTGGATTTGTTGGTCCCACCCTTTATCTTTACTGGAATATGTTGGCCCTGTATTCTCCCTATTTCCTTCCTGAATGAGTCCCAACGCTCTGACGCAGATTTACTTATAAGTAGCTGCTTCCAGTCCACTCTGGCCAAATCATATCTGATCTTATTAAAATCACCCTTCCCCCAATTTAGAACTCTAACCTCAGCCTATCCTTGTCCTTTTCCATAGCAACCTTGAATCTAATGGAGTTATGATCACTATCTGCAAAATGCTCCCCCACTGATACCACTTGCCCGGCTTCTTTCCTTAAAATTAAGTCTAGGGCTGCTTCCTGCTCTTCTATTTCTCTCTGACTGTTTGGGGGCCTATAGTACACTCCCTGCAATGTGACTGCTCTCTTTTTGATTCTAAGTTCTACCCATATGGCTTCATTTGAGGAGCCTTCTAAGATGTCATCCCTCTTTACTGCTGTAATTGATTCCTTGATCAATACTGCGATACCCCTCCTCTTATACCTCCTTCCCTGTCTCGCATGAAGACCCCATATCCTGGAATATTGAGCTGCCAATCCTGCCCCTCTCTCAACCATGTCTCTTTGACAGCAATGACATCATACTTTCATGTGTTAATTTGTGCCCTCAACTCATCTGCCTTATTCGTCAGACTCCTTGTATTAAAATAAATACCATCCAACCTTGCCAAACTCCCTTGTGCTTTAAGATAAAAGCAAAATATGGCAGATGCCGGAAATCTGAAACAGAAATAAAAATTGCTGGAAAAACTCAGCAGGTCTGACAGCATCTGTGGAGAGGAAGACAGAGTTAAAGTTTCGAGTCTGTATGACTCTTCATCCCTTGTTCCTTAATTTCTATGCCTTCCAGACTCACTTGCTCTCTCTGCTAATTTTGTCTGTGCATCTCCCCCTGCTGAACCTCCTCTCAGGATCCCACCCCCCTGCCAAGTTGGTTTAAACCCTCCCTAACAGCACCAGCAAACCTCCCCGCAAGGATGTTGGTCCCATTCCGGTTCAGGTGCAACCTGTCTGCCTTGTACAGGTCCCACCGCCCCCAGAAACAGTTCCAATGTCCCAGAAATCTAAAGCCCTCCTTCCTGTACCATCTCTCCAGCCACACATTCACCTGGACTAACCTCCTATTTCTATACTCACTAGTGTGTGGCACCGGAAGTAATCCAGAGATTACTACCTTTGAGGTCCTGTTTTTTAATCTGCTTCCTAGCTCCCTAAGTTCCTCTTTCTGTGTCGTTGGCACCAATATGTACCATGATTTCTATCTGTTTGCCCTCCCCCTTTAGAATGCCCTGCAGTCGTTCAGTGACATCCTTGACCCTGGCACCAGGGAGGCAACAAACCATCCTGGAGTCACATCTACGGCCACAGAAATGCCTGTCTGTTCCCCTCACTATTGAGCCTATCACTATTGCTCTTCTCCTCTTTTTCCTCCCCCCCACACACTGTGCAGCTGAGTCACTCCCAGTGCCATAAGCGTGGCTGCACTCCCCAGAGGAACCGTCACTCTCACCGTTTTCCAACGCAGGAAAAACGGTTCTCGAGCAAGATGCACCCTGGGGATTTCCTGACTACCTGCCTGACACCTTTCTTCTGACTGATGGTCACCCATTCCCTCTCTGTCTGCAGTTCCGTAAGCTGTGGGGTGACCACTTCTAAAAACGTGCTATCCACGAAACTCTCAGCCTCGCAGATGTACCTCAGTGCCACCATCTGCTGCTCAATCTCCAAAACCCGGGGCTCAAGCAGCTGCAGCTAGTGGCACTTACTGCACACGTGGTCGGTCAGAGTGCAAGGAGCGTCTAGGACTTCCCACATGTTGCAGGCGGTACATAACACAGGACTGAGCTGCCCTGCCATGCCTCTAGTTGAAAAAAAACCCCTTTAAGTTAAATACGGTAAAAAAACATTAAATTATTTATGCACTTTAAATAAAAACTAGAACTCTTACCTTTCCTTAGCTTAATCTATTTTACCCACTACTCACCAATCAGCTCTCACCTTTGTCCTGACTGCACTTTTTGAAGCTGCCCCACACCCATGCTGGTTCTGATCTCTCCACCACTCTCTTGCACTGTCTTATGATGTCACTCTTGTTTTTTTCAACAAGAACTGACCGCAGGACACTTATCCCAGACTGCTTCACCACGATGCTGACTGCAGGATACTCTTCCCAGACTGCTTCACCACGATGCTAACTGCAGGACACTCTTCCCAGACTGCTTCACCGTGATGCTGACTGCAGGACGCTCTTCCCAGACTGCTTCACCGCGATACTGACTGCAGGATACTCTTCCCAGACTGCTTCACCACAATGCTGACTGCAGGACACTCCTTCCCAGACTGCTTCACCGCGATACTGACTGCAGGATACTCTTCCCAGACTGCTTCACCGTGATGCTGACTGCAGGACGCTCTTCCCAGACTGCTTCACCGCGATACTGACTGCAGGATTCTCTTCCCAGACTGCTTCACAGCGATGCTGACTGCTGGACACTCTACCCAGACTGCTTCACCGCGATACTGTCTGCAGGACACTCTTCCCAGACTGCTTCACCGCGATGCTAACTGCAGGACACTCTTCCCAGGCTGCTTCTCCGCAATGCTGACTGCAGGACACTCCTTCCCAGACTGTTCACCGCGATGCTGACTGCAGGACACTCTTCCCAGACTGTTTCACCGTGATGCTGACTGCAGGATACTCTTCCCAGACTGCTTCACTGCGATGCTGACTGCAGGACACTCCTTCCCAGACTGCTTCACCGCGATGCTGACTGTAGGACACTCTTCCCAGACTGCTTCACCATGATGCTGGCTGCAGGACACTCCTTCCCAGACTGCTTCACTGCAAGACACTCTTCCCAGACTGCTTCACCGTGTTACTGACTGCAGGATGCTCTTCCCAGACTGCTTCACCACGATGCTGACTGCAGGACACTCTTCCCAGACTGCTTCACCACGATGCTCACTGCAGGACACTCATCCCAGACTGCTTCACCGCGATGCTGACTGCAGGACACTCTTCCCAGACTGCTTCACCACGATGCTGACTGCAGGACACTCTTCCCAGACTGCTTCACCGTGATGCTGACTGTGGGACACTCTTCCCAGACTGCTTCACCGTGTTACTGACTGCAGGACACTCTTCCCAGACTGCTTCACCATGATGCTGACTGCAGGACACTCTTCCCAGACTGCTTCACTGCGATGCTGACTGCATGACGCTCTTCCCAGACTGCTTCACTGCGATGCTGACTGCAGGACACTCTTCCCAGACTGCTTCACCACGATGCTGACTACAGGACACTCCTTCCCAGACTGCTTCACCACGATGCTGAGTGCAGGACACTCTTCCCAGTCTGCTTCGCCACAATGCTGACTGCAGGACACTCTTCCCAGACTGCTTCACCGCGATGCTGACTGCAGAACATTCCTTCCCAGACTGATTCACCATCTTTAAACGCTTCATCAATGACTTACCCTCCATCATAAGATCAGAAGTGGGGATGTTCACCAATGATTGCAGTGTTCACTGACATTCGCAACTCCTCAGATACTGAAGCAATCTGTGTCCATACGCAGCAAGACCTGATCAACATTCAGGCTTGGGCAGATAAGCGGCAAGTAACATTAGTGTCAGACAAGTGCCAGGGCATGACCAACTCCAACAAGGGTGAATCTAATTATCTCTCCATGACATTCAATGGCATTACCATCACTGAATCCTCCACTTTCAACATCCTGGGGGTTACTATTGACCAGAAACTTAACTGAACCAGCCATATAAGTACTTAGCTAGGAATCATGCAACGAGTAATTCACCTCCTGGCTCCCCAAAGCCTGTCGATTGTCTACAAGACACAAGTCAGGAGTGCGATCCAATTGCCTGATGAGTGTATCTCTCACAACACTCAAGAAGCTTGACAATATCCGGGACAAAGCAGTCTGCCTGATCAGCACCCCATCCACCACCTTAAGCATTCACTTCCTCCATCACCGACGCACAGTAGCAGCAGTGTGTACCATCTACAAGATGCAGTACAGGAACACATCTAACCTCCTCAGACAGCACCTTCAAAACCCACGACCACTACCATCTAGAAGGACAAGGGCCGCAGACACATGGGAACACCACCACCTGGAAGTTCCCCTCCAGCCACGCACCATCCTGACTTGGAAATATATCACCGTTCCTTCACTGATGCTGTGTCAAAATCCTGGAACTCCCTTTCTAACAGCACTGTGGTGTACCTACACCACATGGACTGCAGCGGTTCAAGAAGGCAGCTCACCACCACCTTCTCAAGGGCAACTAGGGATGAGCAATAAAACTAGCCCAGCCAGCGACACCACGTCCCATGAACAAATGAAAACAAAACAATACCAGGTCTAGAATAGCCTGCTCTCTGGTTGGCTCCATAATGTGCTGGTCTAAGTAACTACCCTGAAAATATTCTATGAACTCCTCATCTAGGTTATCTTTGCCCTTCTGATTTTTCCAGTCTATATGTAGATAAAAATCCCCCATCATATCCCTTTCTGACAAGCTCCCATTATCTCTTCCATTATACTGTGTCCTACCGTATAGTTATTGTTAGGGGGATTGTACATCACTCTCACAAAATACTTCCTGCCTTATATCATTTCTCATCGCAACCCAAACCACTTCTACATCTTGGCTTTGTGAACTTAGGTTTTTTTCTCTATTGTGCTGATATGATCATTAATTAACAGAGCGACCCCTCCACTTTTTCCAAGCTTTCTGCCCTTCCTATATATCACAGACCCTTCAATATTCAGGTGCCAATCTACATTATCCTTCAGCCATGTATCTGCAGTGGCTATCAGATCGTACTTATTTCCTTTATTCTTCCAATGTTTTTCATCTGTTGTTGGGACATGGGGATTCTGGCAAGCCTATTGTTCATTGTTCGATACCTGAGAGCACAATGCCAGCATTCATGCCTCGAAGTCGGAAGGTTGTGGGTTCACTCCAGAGTGAGCACAAAATCCTGGTTGACATTCCCAATGCAGTATGAGGTAGCGCTACACTGTGGGAGGATCAGTACTGAGGGAGCCATGCATTGTCGGAAGGTCGGTACTGAGGGAGTGCTGCACTCTTGGAGGGTTGTACTGAGTTAGAACTGCATTGTCAGAGGGGCAGCGCTGAGGGAATGCTGCACTGTCAGAGGGGTAGTATTGAGAAAGTGCTGCACTGTTGGAGAGTCAGCACTCAGAGTGGTGCACAGTCAGAGGATAAGTACTGAGGAAATGCTGCACTGTTGGGGGGTCAGTACTGGGGAGCACAGCATCGGCAAAGGGTCAGTACTGAGGGAGTGCTGTACTGTCAGAGAAAGTGCTGCACTATTGCGGGTCAGTACTGAGGGGTCGCTGCACTGTTGGAGGGTCAGTACTGAAGAAATGCTGCATTGTCGAAGGGTCAGTAATGAAGGAATGCTGCACTGTCGGAGGGTCAGTACTGATGGAATGCTGCACTGTCAGAGGGTCAGTACTGAGGGAGTGCTGCACTGTCGGAGAGTCAGTACTGAGGGAGTGCTGTACTGTTGGAGGGTTAGTACTGAGGGAGTGCCGCACTGTCGGAGATTCAGTGCTGAGGGAATGCTGTATCTCAGAGGAGTAGTAGTGAGGGAGTGCTGCACTGTCAGAGGGTCAGTACTGAGGGAATGCTGTACCTCAGAGGGGTAGTAGTGAGGGAGTGCTGCACTGTCAGAGGGTCAGTACTGAGGGAGTGCTGTATCTCAGAGGGGTAGTAGTGAGGGAGTGCTGCACTGTCAGAGGGTCAGTACTGAGGGAGTGCTGTATCTCAGAGGGGTAGTAGTGAGGGAGTGCTGCACTGTCGGAGGGTCAGTACTGAGGGAGTGCTGCACTATTGAAGGGTCAGTGCTGAGGGAGTGCTGCACTGTTGGAGGGGTAGTGGTGAGAGTGCTGCACTGTCGGAGGGGTAGTAGTGAGGGAGTGCTGCACTGTCAGAGGGGCAGTAGTGAGGGAGAGCTGCACTGTCAGAGGGGTAGTAGTGAGGGAGTGCTGCATCTCAGAGGGGTAGTAGTGAGGGAGTGCTGCACTGTCAGAGGGATAGTAGTGAGGGAGTGCTGCACTGTCAGAGGGGTAGTAGTGAGGGAGTGCTGCACTGTCAGAGGAGTAGTAGTGGGGGAGTGCTGCACTGTCCGAAGGGTAGAAGTGAGGGAGTGCTGCACTGTCAGAGGGGTAGTAATGAGGGAGTGCTGCACTGTCAGAGGGGTAGTAATGAGGGAGTGCTGCACTGTCAGAGGGGTAGTAGTGGGGGAGTGCTGCACTGTCAGGGGGTAGTAGTGAGGGAGTGCTGCACTGTCAGAGGGGTAGTAGTGAGGGAGTGCTGCACTGTCAGAGGGGTAGTAGTGAGGGAGTACTGCACTGTTAGAGGGGTAGTAGTGAGGGAGTGCTGCACTGTCAGAGGGGTAGTAGTGAGGGAGTGCTGCACTGTCAGAGGGTTAGTTGTGAGGGAGTGCTGCACTGTCCGAGGGGTAGTAGTGAGGGAGTGCTGCACTGTCAGAGGGGTAGTAGTGGGGGAGTGCTGCACTGTCAGAGGGGTAGTAGTGAGGGAGTGCTGCACTGTCAGAGGGGTAGTAGTGAGGGAGTGCTGATCTGTTGGTGTCTCTGGGAATTAAGGGATATAGGCAGCAGGTAGGAAAATGAAGCTGAAGGCCCAAGTCAGCCATGATCGTGCTGAATTTGGTGGGCTGTGTTGTTTAAACCTGCTCCTATTTATCTTCTTATAACCTCTTTTGCTGAGACATTAAACCGAGACCCTGTTTGTCCTCTCATATGAATGTAATAGATCCCATGTCATTATTTGAAGTTTGGAAAGGAGATTACCCCTGGTGTCCCTTGTCAGTGTTTATCCTTCAATCAATATCACAAACTAATTATCTGCTCAGGTTCCCATTACTGATTCTGGGAGTTAGGTGTGTGCAAATTGGCTCCTGTGTTTCCTACATTACAGCTGTAACTACTGTTCACAAGCACTTCACTGACTGTAAGGTGCCTTGAGAGGTCCTGAAATTTTGAAAGCTGCTATAGAAATCTAAGCCTTCGTTTCTCCAAGGGGTTACGCTGATTAAGGGTCAAATATAGCCCGGGGCCTGGATGACAGGTTCCTTTCCCTGAAGGTCAGTAGTGAAATTGTTGGGATTTTTACAACAACTTGGATTTTTTTCAAGGTTATTTTCGTCTCACTGATTACCTGATTTTGTTGAAAGAAGTCGTAACCTTCCATAATTTGAGCTCAGGGTTCTTGGTCCAGCAGGTAACTGCCTGGCTACCTAACCTTTCTCACAGAGCGAAAGATTATGGAGAAAGGGTCAACTGATCTCAGCGACTGATATTGTGCACCTACTGAACGTTCCATCAGCTACAACAGCAACTGACAGCTCCAAACATGTTTCACGCTGGAGTTAAACTGCATTTTGGCACTACCTCAAATCAGGTGTCAGAGGAATCTTGACTCTGGTAGGGGGAGCATGGGGGACGGGGGGAGGGGTGTGTGTTGGTCGTTTAATGTACACTGTTGTCTCATTACTTACGATGCTGTCTTGCTCTGATTCACATCGATAAACACTCTGTGGTGACTTGAAGGTGTCAGTCTAGCTGAGTCCAAACCGTGGACTTACAGCAGTAGAAAAATTAGATATTAGCAAAACGGATAGAGTTAGATGAGCAATTTTAATAGCGTGAACTGACAGTATAAACCAAACAAACACAAGCAGTCCAACGGCATCTAAGAGATAAAGCTGTGGTTTAGCTCGTGTGTTTTTGTCCAGAGACTTAAATCTATCATTTCTTTCTCTGGTGCAGTATTTCCAATTCGAGCCAGTATCATCATCTTTAATTGTCGCAATAACACCAGCCGAGGTGTGAAAACTTAAAGACCCCTGTTAAGCTGGGGCAATGGGGAAACAGACAGTTTTCACTGAAACTTGGAGGAGAGTCAGAGGTGGACTGGTGAGGAGAGAGGGCTTCGGGGTTGCTTGTGAGCTGCCTATAGAGAAACTCCCACCAATATCTGGTTGACATCGGGATACCAGGGAAGGGGGAATGTGTGTGAAGCATACAGCCTGGTTTGCTGCAATGCAGATGTCTGGAGCTGGGAGAAATCCTGTGCATTTTTTAAAAAAAAATTAAATGCTGCTCTCTTCCTATTCCTGTACAAACTACCTCTCAGGGATACACCCACCTGTTTAATCTCCTGAAGACCTCCATGTGTAAAACCCAAATCCCCCAGCAACATCCACCCTCACATCTCCATTTACCAAACACGCTATACAGCCCCTGAGAGAAAGTATTGCCTTTGCCCCTAGTTGCTCAGGAACATCACTCCTTGTTCCCAATCAGAAATTAATACAACCCCTTTTTGAAGCAGTCAATTGAACAATGACTGGTTTTCACTGGGAGTCAGCCTCACACATCCTTCAGAGTGTAGGAAATCCATTCTTATATTTCTGGAAGTTACTCAGTGTACCTGTGATATTGCTCTGTTCACTTTCCATTCAGTCAGCTGCGCTTCAGTGAATAAGAGTGTGTCGGAAGGTTGTGGGTTCAAGACCCACTCCAAAGACTTGACCATAATCCAGGCTGACACTCCCAGTGCAGTACTGGGGGAATGCTGCACTGTCAGAGGTGCTGTCTTTTGAATGAAATGTTAAACTGAAGCCCCCATTGCTTTCTCAGGTGAAAGACTCCACAGGGAATGATTTAAAGAAGAACAGGAGAGTTCCCCTGTCAACTGGGGAAAATATTTATCCCTCAACCGGGATCACCAAAGCAGATGATCTTGTAGTGATTATATTGCTGTTAGTGGGAGCTTGCTGCGAGCAAATTGGCTGCTGCCTTTCCTACACTGATGACACTTTGGAAGCATTTCATTGGCTGTGAATTACTTTGGACATCCTGAGGTTGTGAAAGGTGCTATATAAATGCAAGTGCTTTCATATACACCTTACCCTGCTGAAGGTACTGACTCTCAGTGTCAGTGCTTTTTTAAAATTAATTTATGGGATGTGGGCTTTGCTGGCTGGGTCAGCATTTATTGACCATCCCTAATCACCCTTGAGAAGGTGGTGGTGAGCTGCCTTCTTGAACCGCTGCAGTCCATGTGGTGTAGGTACACCCACAGTGCTGTTAGGGAGGGAGTTCCAGGATTTTGAACCAGTGACAGTGAAGGAACGGTGATATATTTCCAAGTCAGGATGGTGAGTGATTTGGAGGGGAACTTCCAGGTGGTGATGTTCCCATCTATCTGCTGCCCTTGTCCTCCTAGATGGTAGTGGTTGTGGGTTTGGAAGGTGTTGTTTAAGGAGCCTTGGTGAACAGTGGCCACATGTTGCTCACTAATAGGCCCTGGATTCTCTTCCTGGGCACATCCTGGAAGCTAGACCCCAAAATCTGCCCATTACCCTGATATTGCCTGTGAATCTCATTGGAATACACCAGAGTGTAAACTGGATGGAACTCAGGGTAACCATTCCAGACCAGGGTAAGTGCTCAACTCACACTTTACATTTCTTCTTAAGTATAAGTCTGATCCCCTCCCCATCCTAAACCCTAAACCTCGTCACTGACCCTAAAATTAAACCCTAAACCTCGTCACTGACCCTAAAATTAAACCCTAAACCTCGTCACTGACCCTAAAACTAAACTCGAAATCCCATCACTGACCCTTAAACTAAATCCTAAATCCCATCACTGACACTAAAGCTAAATCCTAAATCCCATCACTGACCCTAAAACCCCTAAATCCCATCACTGACCCTAAAACTAAACCTGGAACCTCATAACTGACCCTAAAACTAAACCCTAAACTCCATTCACTGACTATAATTCTAAACGGTAAACTCATCACT
Source organism: Carcharodon carcharias (assembly GCF_017639515.1). Classification (NCBI taxonomy): domain Eukaryota; kingdom Metazoa; phylum Chordata; class Chondrichthyes; order Lamniformes; family Lamnidae; genus Carcharodon; species Carcharodon carcharias. Next base: position 7,172,091 of record NC_054480.1, on the reverse strand, counting down.
TATCTCAGTTATTAAATCTAAATACTAAACCTTAAACCCCATCGCTGGTCTAAACACTGATCCTAATACTAGTTTATTGGATTTGTTAAGTACAATTTCAGCAGCTGTAACAATGGGCTTTGAACTCATAACCTCTGGATTAATATTTCAGTATGATTACCCTTTAGTTACTTTGTAAAACCTTAAATACTACCCAATATAGGCTGGTACTGACCCCAGACACCCTAAGCAGAAGTGCTGCCCCTCAACATTAACCCAACAAAGCTCTGTACAGGATCCTAATCATTAAAATAAAACATTAATCTTGTGCCTCAGCAATGTCAGACTATGATCAGAAAAGATGCACAGGCTGTTTCTGTACCTCCGGGCACTCTTACACACCCGGACTTACACAGGACAGGCACTTATCCGCACACTGATTCTCTCACTCTGACACACTCTCTCTCACACACACACCACACACATTCTTACACACTGAAATCTCACCCCTCACACTGCGCTTCATCCACTTGTCGGCTGGCTGACTTTCCGATTCCGCCACCAATCCCGATTTCTCACTCGTTTCTCAGTTGGCTTCACACACTGATCTCCACCACCACCCCCCCCCGCCTTCCGCCCCCACCGTGCCACACCCACACCCCGATTCTCCCAGAATGTACACACACACACGCACACAGTTACACACACATACACACACTGTTACACACGGTACATACACACACTACACACACACACTGTTACACACACTACACACACACACTGTTACACACACACTACACACGCACACAGTTACACACACATACACACACTGTTACACACGGTACATACACACACTACAAACACACACTGTTACACACACTACACACACACACTGTTACACACACACTACACACACACACTGTTACACAAACTGTACACACACACTACACACACACAGTTACACACACTGTTACACACACACTGTTACATACACTACACACACACTGTTACACACACACTGCACACACACAGTACATACACACTACACACACACTGTTACACACACTACACACACACACTGTTACACACGCTGTTACACACACAACACACACTACACACACACACTGTTACACACACACAGTACATACACACTACACACACACACTGTTACACACTGTACACACACTGTTACACACACACACTGTTACACACACACTGTTACGCACACACTACACAGTTACACACACACTCATTCCGGATCAACACACACTCGCACTTTTGAACATACTTAATTCTCAAACATTCCACTGCACTCGCGATTTGTCTCCGCGCAGTTGGATTCCACCAACCTCACCGCCCCCACCACCACCAACCCCCCCCCCACCCCGCCCCCACAACCTCCCTTGTCTCCCTCATTTTCTCACACTCTTGCACACTTGCTGGCCCTGCCATTCATTCATATCCCCCACACGACTCTCTGCACATGCTAATTCTCTGTCTATCTCTCTCTGTCTCTCTCTCCCTCTCGCTGCTTGGATCAGAGGCACGTACACACTTCTTTTTTAAAAAAAAAAATCACCCAATCCTCCCAATCCTGACTCTGCCTGAATCCCCGAGTCATTCCTGCCTGCACACTCGTGTCTCCCTTACCCCCCACACACCCCGACACCTTTTCTTGGTGTGTGTGTGTGTGTGTGTGTTGCACACTTTGCTTTCACGCTTCATCACTTACTCGCTTCCCGTTTCCTTTTGTCTCGGGGCCGGAATTTAGACGCTAATGACGGACTCACCGAGCGCTGGGTTCCGGATCCCCCGGCAGACACAGACACCGAGATTCACTGATCGCTGCCAGAAGCGGGTCCCGGGGTCCCGGAGTCGCTCCCGGTGCCAGGCTGGGTTTACCAGCTCAGTCTGCTGCCAGTTTCGCGGCACCTCACTCACACACTCACTCACTCTCTCACACACTCACTCACAGACACACTCACACTCACACACACTCACTCACAGACACACTCACACTCACACACACTCACTCACAGACACACTCACACTCACAGCCCCGAAACCCCCAGGAAACCGAATGACATCAAGGAGCGGAGACCTGACAAGGAATAAAGCGAGGAGGAAGAGGAAGTAACACAGCATTTTCAAACTGCAGTATACTGCCCTGGGACCGAGGGCGCTGTCAACACTCAGCGTGACACACACACACTCACACTCAGCGTGACACACACACACTCAGCGTGACACACACACACTCACACTCAGCGTGACACACACACACTCAGCGTGACACACACACACACACTCAGCGTGACACACACACACTCAGCGTGACACACACACACTCACACTCAGCGTGACACACACACACTCAGCGTGACACACACACACTCACACTCAGCGTGACACACACACACTCAGCGTGCCACACACACACTCACACTCAGCGTGACACACACACACTCACACTCAGCGTGACACACACACACTCAGCGTGCCACACACACACTCACACTCAGCGTGACACACACACACTCACACTCAGCGTGACACACACACACTCAGCGTGACACACACACTCACTCAGCGTGACACACACACACTCAACGTGACACACACACACACTCAGCATGACACAAGCACTCACACTCAGCGTGACACACAGACACTCAACGTGACACACACACACACTCAGCATGACACAAACACTCACACTCAGCGTGACACACACACACTCAAAGTGACACAAACACTCACACTCAGCGTGACAAAAACACGCACACTCAGAGTGACACACACACTCACACTCAGAGTGACACATACACACACTCTCCAGAGTGACACACACACACACTCAGAGTGACACAAACACTCACACTCAACGTGACACAAACACACACTCAGCGTGACACACACACACACACTCAGCGTGACACACACTCACTCAGCATGACACAAACACTCACACTCCGTGACACACACACACACACTCAGAGTGACACACACACACTCAAAGTGACACATACACACACACTGCAGAGTGACAAATACACACACTCCAGAGTGACACATACACACACACTCCAGAGTGACACATACACACTCAAAGTGACACATACACACACACTCAAAGTGACGCATACACACACACTCCAGAGTGACACATATACGCTCGAGAGTGACACATACACACACACTCCAGAGTGACACACACACATTCGAGAGTGACACATACACACACACTCCAGAGTGACACATATACACTCAGAGTGACACATACACACTCAGAGTGACACGTACACACACACTCCAGAGTGACACATATACACTCAAAGTGACACATACACACACACTCCAGAGTGACACATACACACTCAGAGTGACACATACACACACATTCCAGAGTGACACATTCACACTCAGAGTGACACATACACACACACTCCAGAGTGACACATACACACTCAGAGTGACACATACACACACACTCAGAGTGACATATACACACTCAGAGTGACACACATACACTCAGAGTGACACATACACACACACTCCAGAGTGACACATATACACTCAGAGTGACACATACACACACACACTCAGCGTGACACAAACACTCACACTCAGCGTGACATACACACTCACACTCAGCGTGACACACACACACACACTCAGAGTGGCACAAACACTCACACTCAGCGTGACACACACTCACACTCAGTGTGACACAAACACTCACACTCAGCGTGACACAAAAACTCACACTCAGCTTGACACACACACACTCACACTCAGAGTGACACACACACTCACACTCAGAGTGACACACACACTCACACTCAGAGTGACACATACACACACACACTCCAGAGTGACACATACACACACACACTCCAGAGTGACACATACACACTCAGAGTGACACATACACACACTCTAGAGTGACACATACACACACACTCCAGAGTGACACATACACACACACTCCAGAGTGACACATACACACTCAAAGTGACACATACACACACACTCCAGAGTGACACATATACACTTAGAGTGACACACACACACACTCAGGGTGACACACACTCAGAGTGACACAAACACTCATACTCAGCGTGACACAAACACTCACACTCAGTGTGACACACGCACTCACACTCAGCGTGACACACACACACTCACACTCAGAGTGACACATACACACACACTCCAGAGTGACACACACACACTCAGAGTGACACATACACACACACTCCAGAGTGACACATACACACTCAAAGTGACACATACACACACATTCCAGAGTGACACATACACACTCAGAGTGACACATACACACACACTCCAGAGTGACACACACACACTCAGAGTGACACATACACACTCAGAGTGACACATGCACACACACTCCAGAGTGACACATATACACTTAGAGTGACACACACGCACACTCAGGGTGACACACACTCAGAGTGACACAAACACTCACACTCAGCGTGACACAAACACTCACACTCAGCGTGACACACGCACTCACACTCAGCGTGACACACACACACTCACACTCAGAGTGACACATACACACACACTCCAGAGTGACACATACACACTCAGAGTGACACATACACACACACTCCAGAGTGACACACACACACTCAGAGTGACACATACACACACACTCCAGAGTGACACATACACACTCAAAGTGACACATACACACACACTCCAGAGTGACACATACACACTCAGAGTGACACATACACACACACTCCAGAGTGACACACACACACTCAGAGTGACACATACACACACTCTAGAGTGACACATACACACACACTCCAGAGTGACACATACACACACACTCCAGAGTGGCACATACACACTCAAAGTGACACATACACACACACTCCAGAGTGACACATACACACACTACAGAGTGACACATACACACTCAAAGTGACACATACACACACACTCCAGAGTGACACATATACACTCAGAGTGACACACACACACTTGAGAGTGACACATACACACACACTACAGAGTGACACACATACAATCAGAGTGACACATACACACACACTCCAGAGTGACACATACACACTCAGAGTGACACATACACACACACTCCAGAGTGACACATACACACTCAGAGTGACACATACACACACACTCCAGAGTGACACACATACAATCAGAGTGACACATACACACACACTCCAGAGTGACACATACACACTCAGAGTGACACACATACACTCAGAGTGACACATATACACTCAGAGTGACACATACACACACACAGAGTGACACATATACACTCAGCGTGACACATACACACTCAGAGTGACACATACACACACACAGAGTGACACACATACACTCAGAGTGACACATACACACACACTCCAGAGTGACACATATACACTCAGAGTGACACACATACACTCAGAGTGACACATACACACTGAGTGACACATACACACACACACAGAGTGATACATACAGTGACACAGACACACATACACAGACACAGAGTGACACACACACACACACACAGAGTGACACACACACACAGTGACACAGACACACATACACACACACATATACAGTGACACGGAGTTTCTCACACACACACACACACACACACACACACAGATGCACACACAGGGACATCACCAGGGAGTGACACACACACACACACATAGGGCACAGTTTTGAGGTCGGTGGACCAGCATGGGGGGGGCGGGGGTGGAGGGTGGGTGGGGGCAGGGGGCCTATCAGCCGCTGGGTCCAGCGGTGACCTGGTGACCGGTTTAATAACGGCCCAGGCAGCCCCTGAAAGGCTGCGTCAGGAGGAGGTCTGTTCTGTATTGTTTGGATGGAGTCGAGTGTTGCTGGAGATGATAGGCGGGAGGGTAGGTCGGGTGGGCATTAGGCCCCCCCACTCCCCCCCCCCCCCACCCCCCCACTCCACCCCCCTCCACCCATCACCAGCCCGCTTTTCAGACGAGTGCCCTGCTGTCCTGTCGGAGGAGGTGGCTGCCTGGAGGGACACCCTTGTCCCCAGGGTTGGGAGGCGGAGGACACTGTACCTCACAAAGACGGCACAGGAGGAGATGGCAGTGATGGTGAGCAGCCGTGACATGGTGCGGCGCACGTGGGTGCAATGCCAGAAGTGTTTCAATGACCCGCTGCTGGCACAGGTCAGCGTGCGGATGTGTGAAGGTGCGGTCATTCCCCTCCCCGACCCCGTGAACCTCGGCTGTGCCAGGGTCTGAGCGCCAACTGTCAATGACGCCGGAGCTGGTCAAGGGGGCGAGGCCTGGCTGCTTGGGCTGAGTGCCTTGCGGCTCGAAGGCCACAATTCGGGTGTGACCTGCGAGGTGTCCCTCAGCTGGGGCTGGCCGGGCTGCAATGGGGCTGCAGGTAGAGAGCGGACTCATCAATGCTCCTCTGGAGAGGACGAGTCATACCAGGCAGAGAGAACACTCGCAGGCGGAGGCCCAGCCAACCTCCTGCTGCACACCAGATTCGAGCGGGACACCCTAGAGCTGGAAAGCCGGCACACTATCTGTGCAACTGGGCATGTAGAGGCCGGGTGTGCCAGACGAAGGTAAGAGTGCAATGCACAGAGGTGAGAGTTTCGGATTGTGCAACCTTTCTAGTTTAGTCTCTTCATTGGTGGGAGCCTCCAACCTGGAGAACCCCATTGGTCATTGAAAGACAATAGCACCATGATGCAGATCTCCATTGTCTCACCAGGGTGCCTGGCATGCACAGTGACAGTGTGGTCTCTTTAACTAATGACATGCTCTTGTTCTCCCTTTTAGGTTCACCAGCAGGCACTCGGTCTATTGTCCCTGAAAAGCAGGTATTATATTGGCAGCTAGAATGTGAGTGCACATTGCTGAGGGCACTTCACAACCACTTGAGGTGCAGGAGGAGGCAGAGAGTGCCCAGGGCACCGGCACTCAGAGGGCTGCTGGGGACCAGGATGATGCTCAGTTGAAGGCAGACGATGAGCCTCTGGGGTCGTCCGTTAGGTGGCAGATGCTGGATGTCCAGCGGGATGTGTGGGAGGATCTGGTGGAGATCCATGAGGGTCTGTGTGCTATGGTCTCCATTATAGAGGTGACCTTCATGGCCGAGCACACTGCCTCCACCATGGAGAGAGTGGCGACTCTCATGGAGAGGCAGCTCCAGGGACAGAATCAGGGGTTCCTGGGGTTGGACCTGCAGCCCTCAGACAGGCAATGACTTCAGGTGGCCAGTGTCAGTGTGGGAGATGGATGAGGCACCCAGTATCCCAGTAGGTGCCCGTCCATCAATGGTGAGCAGGGAAGTCCAGAATGACCTCACATTGGCGCACGAGCTGCTTATCGTCTCTGGGGTCTCCTCTCAGGGCACTCTGGATGATGGCAACAGCTCCTCCACCCCTCTGCCAGTGACCGTGGTATCTGATGAGGTTGCGATGACTGGGTAGATGCCAACCGTGACAATGGCCACTCACTCCCAGGTAGGACCAGCACAGGGTCCATGGGCCAGAGGACGACTGCCAAGGTCATCAAGGCCAACAAGACAGCAGGGTGAGCAGGCTGCCTCCAATGCCAGGGCCAGCGAGAGGGGATGGGGGTGCACCAAGACGTAACACTTGGAAACGTAAGTTTGAGGCACAATGAGCATGAGAGAGACTGGTGACAGGTGATTTTCTGTTCATTTATATTTGGTTTATTTGTTTGCTGGTGAGGACATCAACACCAGTAATTGTAATGTCAATGATTTCAATGCGATGATAACATTAACTTTGCTTTGCTTCTGATGGCTGGAGAGTGCTTCACGTTTTTTCTTTCTGGTGCAGGGTACGCCAGTGTGTAATGCTGGACGTGAGTGGCTGGAGAATTTATTGCACAGGCACTGAGCGGACTTTGGGTGTAAATGAAAGGGACATTTCAGACATCCAGGATGGAGGTGGCAGTCCTGGCATGAGTTTGAAGCAGATCTTTGGCAGCCTCGCTGAAGGAGCATTGGATCAAGGCATCCCTGCTGTCCCTGCCTCCTTGGAAGTTACTGACATTTGCCTCCACGCTCTCAGTGTTCTCCTCACTGTGCTCATCTTCTGATTCACTACTGGACTCATCATCTGTGGCCTGTGGAGCTGCATCAAGATCCGATCCTCTTCCTCCAGTGGCTACCCACTTACCAGTGCCAGGTTGTGGAGAGTGCAGCATGCAACCACCATCAATGACACCCACTCTGGGGGGTATCGCAGTGCGCCCCCTGAACGGTCCAGGCATCTGAAGCGCATCTTGAGAGGATCTATGGTCCTCTCTATCACCACCCTCGTGGAGGCATGACTCATATTGTACCGCTGCTCTGCCTCTGTTCTTGGATGGTGGAGAGGCGTCATGAGCCACCTTCTGAGGGGATAGCCCTTGTCACCCAGCAGCCATCCATCCAGCCGGGCTGGAGCACTGAAGAGCCCCGGCACCTCAAGATATTAGCGTCATGGGAGCTGCCTGGGTACCTTGCACACACTTGTAGAATCAGCATCCTGTGGTCACACACTATCTGCACGTTCACGGAGTGGAAGCCCTTCCTGTTGATGAAGGCACCGGGCTCACCTGCTGGCACCTTGATGCCCACATGTGTACAGTCTATAGCATCCTGGACACAGGGGAAGCCAGCAATGGCCACGAAGCCTCTGGCTCGCTGTGTCTGACAGGTCTCGTCCGTATGGTAAAGAAATAAAGGTCAGTACCTGACTAAACAGAGCGTCTGTCACAAGTTTGACACAACTGTGGACCGCTGACTGGGAGACTCCACACAGATTCTCACTGACCCCTGGAAAGAGCCAGAGGTATAGAAGTTGAGGCCACTGTGACCTTCAGAGCCACTGGCACGGGGTGTCCAGCCACACAGCCAGAGCTGATCTGAGGGCTGATCCTCTGACAGATGGAGATCACAGACTCTCTGGAGAGGCAGAGCCTCCTTTGGCATTGCACCTCGGACATATTGAGGTAGCTGCATTGCTGCCTGTAAACCCTGGCAGCAAGATGGTGGCGTCTTCTGTGGCCCCTTCGACCTTGGACTACCTGCTGGCCCGCGCCCCTTGTGCCTGCATCTCTCCTCCCACAGGTCCCTCCCCTGGCAGCTGCATTGGGGCACCCGGCCTCCTCTCCCTTCTGCCCCTCTCTTCCTCCTCAGAGGAGGTGCCTCCAGCAGAGACAACCATTACCAGGGTAACAGAAGGCTGTCTGATACCTGGGAGGGTCCACACGGTCTGAATCCTCCGGGGGGCCTTTGGAAAAACCTGAAATGAGTCCTGAAATGAAGCCTGGAAATGCTAACAATGAAACCCTGAACAGAGATGAAGCTGCCAAATACCAATAAGTCACCAGCAACAAACTATCCACCAAACTCCCCACTGCTGGCACTGCCAATGCTGCTGACCCATTTTATCCCACCCGTGGATGAGGTTTTTGAAATTATTGGTTGGTCACCTGCCCGTTTTGCCTGTGCGACGAGTTTGAAATCGCACAGGAACAAAAGAATCGCCTGCATTGGCTTTTTAATTACCTTAAGTAGCCCCTTAATTAATGGTGGGCACCTGCTTGTGCCCGCCGACTGTGAGTGTGTGAGTGCGTGATGACATCGGGACACTCACCCAACATCACCACACGCCATTTCGCTCCTGATCAGGTCAGGCAAGCACCCACCCGTGGGATGTAAAATTCTGCCCATAGTCTCACATACAAACACCGGGACACAGCGATACAGAGTCTCTCTCCCACACACACATACACACACACAGATATAGTCTCACATACATACATCAACAGACACAGAGTGACAGAGCCTCCTTCACACACAGACACACAGAGCAAGATACACCAAGTGACACGCACAGTGACACAAACACAGAATCTCTCACCCACACTGATACACATATACAAAGAGAAACGCATAGACACAAAGTGACACATTCGCACTCACACTGAATCACACACACACTCACACTGAGTCACGCTTGTACTCACACTGAATCACACACACACTTACACTGAGTCACGCTTGTACTCACACTGAATCACACACACACTCACACTGAGTCACACTTGTACTCACACTGAATCACACACACACACTGAGTCACACTTGTACTCACACTGAATCACACACACACTTGCACTGAATCACACACACACTTGCACTGAATCACACACACACTCAGACTGAGTCACACTCGCACTCACACAATCACAAACACACTCACACTGAGTCACACTCGCACTCACACTGAATCACAAACACACTCACACTGAGTCACGCTTGTACTCACACTGAATCACACACACACTTACACTGAGTCACGCTTGTACTCACACTGAATCACACACACACTCACACTGAGTCACACTTGTACTCACACTGAATCACCCACACACACACTGAGTCACACTTGTACTCACACTGAATCACACACACTCACACTGAGTCACACTTGTACTCACACTGAATCACACACACACTTGCACTGAATCACACACACACTCAGACTTAGTCACACTCGCACTCACACTGAATCACAAACACACTCACACTGAGTCACACTTGTACTCACACTGAATCACACACACACTTACACTGAGTCACGCTTGTACTCACACTGAATCACACACACACTTGCACTGAATCACGCACACACTCAGACTGAGTCACGCTCGCACTCACACTGAATCACAAACACACTCACACTGAGTTACACTCGCACTCATACTGAATCACAAACACACTCACATTGAGTCACACACACACTGAGTCACACACACAGACTGAGTCACACACTCACACTGAGTTACACTCGCACTCACACTGAATCACAAATACACTCACACTGAGTCACAGACTCACACTGAGTCACACTTGCACTCACACTGAATCACACACGCACTTGCACTGAATCACAAATACACACACTGAGCCACACACTCACACTGAGTCACACTTGCACTTACACTGAATCACACACACTTGCACTGAATCACAAATACACTCACACTGAGTCACACACACACTCACACTGAGTTACACTCGCACTCACACTGAATCACACACACACTTGCACTGAATCACAAACACACTCACATTGAGTCACACACACACACTGAGCTACACGCTTGTACTCACACTGAATCACACACACACTTGCACTGAATCACACACACACTTACACTGAATCACACACACACTCAGACTGAGTCACACTTGCACTCACACTGAATCACAAACACGCTCACACTGAGTCACACTTGTACTCACACTGAATCACACACACACTTGCACTGAATCACACACACACTTGCACTGAATCACACACACACTCACACTGAGTTACACTCACACTCACACTGAATCACACACACACTCACACTGAGTCACACTCGCACTCACGCTGAATCACATACACACTTGCACTGAATCACAAACACACTCACATTGAGTCACACACACACACTGAGTTACACGCTTGTACTCACACTGAATCACACACACACTTGCACTGAATCACACACACACTTGCACTGAATCACACACACACTCAGACTGAGTCACACTCGCACTCACACTGAATCACAAACACACTCACACTGAGTCACACTTGTACTCACACTGAATCACACACACACACTGAGTCACACTTGTACTCACACTGAATCACACACCCACTCACACTGAGTCACACTTGTACTCACACTGAATCACACACACACTTGCACTGAATCACACACACACTTGCACTGAATCACACACACACTCAGACTGAGTCATGCTCGCACTCACACTGAATCACAAACACACTCACACTGAGTCACACTCGCACTCACACTGAATCACAAACACACTCACATTGAGTCACACACTCACACTGAGTCACACACACAGACTGAGTCACACACTCACACTGAGTCACACTCGCACTCATACTGAATCACAAATACACTCACACTGAGTCACACACTCACACTGAGTCACACTCGCACTCACACTGAATCACACACACACTTGCACTGAATCACAAACACGCTCACATTGAGTCACACACACACTGAGTCACACTCGCACTCACACTGAATCACACACGCACTTGCACTGAATCACAAATACACACACTGAGCCACACACTCACACTGAGTCACACTTGTACTCACACTGAATCACACACACACACTGAGTCACACTTGTACTCACACTGAATCACACACACACTTGCACTGAATCACACACACACTCAGACTGAGTCATGCTCGCACTCACACTGAATCACAAATACACTCACACTGAATCACACACACACTCACACTGAGTCACACTCGCACTCACACTGAATCACACACACACTCACACTGAGTCACACTCGCACTCACACTGAATCACACACACACTCACACTGAGTCACACTTGTACTCACACTGAATCACACACACACTCACACTGAGTTACACTCGCACTCACACGGAATCACAAACACACTCACATTGAGTCACACACACACTGAGTCACACACACAGACTGAGTCACACACTCACACTGAGTTACACTCGCACTCACACTGAATCACAAATACACTCACACTGAGTCACACACTCACACTGAGTCACACTCACACTCACACTGAATCACACACGCACTTGCACTGAATCACAAATACACACACTGAGCCACACACTCACACTGAGTCACACTTTCACTTACACTGAATCACACACACTTGCACTGAATCACAAATACACTCACACTGAGTCACACACACACTCACACTGAGTTACACTCGCACTCACACTGAATCACACACACACTTGCACTGAATCACAAACACACTCACATTGAGTCACGCACACACACTGAGCTACACGCTTGTACTCACACTGAATCACACACACACTTGCACTGAATCACACACACACTTGCACTGAATCACACACACTCAGACTGAGTCACACTTGCACTCACACTGAATCACAAACACACTCACACTGAGTCACACTTGTACTCACACTGAATCACACACACACTTACACTGAGTCACGCTTGTACTCACACTGAATCACACACACACTCACACTGAGTCACACTTGTACTCACACTGAATCACCCACACACACACTGAGTCCAACTTGTACTCACACTGAATCACACACACTCACACTGAGTCACACTTGTACTCACACTGAATCACACACACACTTGCACTGAATCACACACACACTCAGACTTAGTCACACTCGCACTCACACTGAATCACAAACACACTCACACTGAGTCACACTTGTACTCACACTGAATCACACACACACTTACACTGAGTCACGCTTGTACTCACACTGAATCACACACACACATGCACTGAATCACACACACACTCAGACTGAGTCACGCTCGCACTCACACTGAATCACAAACACACTCACACTGAGTTACACTCGCACTCACACTGAATCACAAACACACTCACATTGAGTCACACACACACTGAGTCACACACACAGACTGAGTCACACACTCACACTGAGTCACACTCGCACTCACACTGAATCACAAATACACTCACACTGAATCACACACACACTTGCACTGAATCACACACACACTCAGACTGAGTCACGCTCGCACTCACACTGAATCACAAACACACTCACACTGAGTTACACTCGCACTCACACTGAATCACAAACACACTCACATTGAGTCACACACACACTGAGTCACACACACAGACTGAGTCACACACTCACACTGAGTTACACTCGCACTCACACTGAATCACAAATACGCTCACACTGAGTCACACACTCACACTGAGTCACACTTGCACTCACACTGAATCACACACGCACTTGCACTGAATCACAAATACACACACTGAGCCACACACTCACACTGAGTCACACTTGCACTTACACTGAATCACACACACTTGCACTGAATCACAAATACACTCACACTGAGTCACACACACACTCACACTGAGTCACACTTGTACTCACACTGAATCACACACACACTCACACTGAGTTACACTCGCACTCACACTGAATCACAAACACACTCACATTGAGTCACACACACACTGAGTCACACACACAGACTGAGTCACACACTCACACTGAGTTACACTCGCACTCACACTGAATCACAAATACACTCACACTGAGTCACACACTCACACTGAGTCACACTCGCACTCACACTGAATCACACACGCACTTGCACTGAATCACAAATACACACACTGAGCCACACACTCACACTGAGTCACACTTGCACTTACACTGAATCACACACACTTGCACTGAATCACAAATACACTCACACTGAGTCACACACACACTCACACTGAGTTACACTCGCACTCACACTGAATCACACACACACTTGCACTGAATCACAAACACACTCACATTGAGTCACACACACACGCTGAGCTACACGCTTGTACTCACACTGAATCACACACACACTTGCACTGAATCACACACACACTTGCACTGAATCACACACACACTCACACTGAGTTACACTCGCACTCACACTGAATCACACACACACTCACACTGAGTCACACTCGCACTCACACTGAATCACATACACACTTGCACTGAATCACAAACACACTCACATTGAGTCACACACACACACTGAGTTACACGCTTGTACTCACACTGAATCACACACACACTTGCACTGAATCACACACACACTTGCACTGAATCACACACACACTCAGACTGAGTCACACTCGCACTCACACTGAATCACAAACACACTCACACTGAGTCACACTTGTACTCACACTGAATCACACACCCACTCACACTGAGTCACACTTGTACTCACACTGAATCACACACACACTTGCACTGAATCACACACACACTTGCACTGAATCACACACACACTCAGACTGAGTCACACTCGCACTCACACTGAATCACAAACACACTCACACTGAGTCACACTCGCACTCACACTGAATCACAAATACACTCACACTGAGTCACACACTCACACTGAGTCACACACTCACACTGAGTCACACTCGCATTCACACTGAATCACACACACACTTGCACTGAATCACAAACACACTCACATTGAGTCACACACACACACTGAGCTACACGCTTGTACTCACACTGAATCACACACACACTTGCACTGAATCACACACACACTCAGACTGAGTCACACTTGCACTCACACTGAATCACAAACACACTCACACTGAGTCACACTTGTACTCACACTGAATCACACACATACTTGCACTGAATCACACACACACTTGCACTGAATCACACACACACTCACACTGAGTTACACTCGCACTCACACTGAATCACACACACACTTGCACTGAATCACAAACACACTCACATTGAGTCACACACACACACTGAGTTACACGCTTGTACTCACACTGAATCACACACACACTTGCACTGAATCACACACACACTTGCACTGAATCACACACACACTCAGACTGAGTCACACTCGCACTCACACTGAATCACAAACACACTCACACTGAGTCACACTCGCACTCACACTGAATCACAAACACACTCACATTGAGTCACACACTCACACTGAGTCACACACACAGACTGAGTCACACACTCACATTGAGTCACACTCGCACTCACACTGAATCACAAATACACTCACACTGAGTCACACACTCACACTGAGTCACACTCGCATTCACACTGAATCACACACACACTTGTACTGAATCACAAACACACTCACATTGAGTCACACACTCACACTGAGTCACACTCGCACTCACACTGAATCACACACACACTTGCACTGAATCACAAATACACTCACACTGACTCACACACTCACACTGTGTCACACTTGCACTCACACTGAATCACACACACTTGCACTGAATCACAAATACACTCACACTGACTCACACACACGCTCACACTGAGTCACACTCGCACTCACACTGAATCACACACACACTCACACTGAGTCACACTCGCACTCACACTGAATCACACACACTCACACTGAGTCACTTTTGTACTCACACTGAATCACACACACACACTTGCACTGAATTACACACACACTCACACTGAGTCACACTCACACTCACAGAGTCATTACAGCAAAGAGTGACCAAAAAGTTGATAAAAAGAGAAAAAAATAGAATGTGAGAGTTAAAAATCCTGAAATGTAAAAACAGATTTACAAATATATAAGAACGAGAGCAGCTAAAATAAAGATTAGTCCCTTAGCGGCAGGAGAAATCATTATGGGGAATGAGTATATTGATGAGATGTTGAACAAATATTTTGTGTCTGTTT
The DNA here is from genome assembly GCF_017639515.1 of Carcharodon carcharias. NCBI lineage: Eukaryota > Metazoa > Chordata > Chondrichthyes > Lamniformes > Lamnidae > Carcharodon > Carcharodon carcharias. Next base: position 7,155,712 of record NC_054480.1, on the reverse strand, counting down.
TCACTGGAGAAGACACAGATTACACACCAGAAATAGACAGTAACCTAGCAGCTAATAAGAGTGAGGATCTTATGGTAATTATAATCAGTAACGAAAAGACACTTCATGGACTAAAGTTTGACAAATCCCCAGGACCTGATGATTTACATCTCAATATTTGAAAATAGATAGCTGCAGAAACACTGATGTGCCGGCTGTGATTTTCCAAAATTCCCTAACTTATACAACAGTCCAGCAATTAGCAAATGTAACACTGCTATCCAAGAAAGGAGGGAGAGAAAAAATAGGGAATTACAGCCAGACCCAGGAGGGACACCCCTACGTGGGCAGCAGATAAATAGAGGGGGAGGCTCAGGGCCTTCACTCAGCTTCTGGGAGAGGAGGCAGCCAGATCTAGGAGGGACACCTCTACTCAGGCAGCGGGCTGAGTTTGACAAAAAAACATCCAAGAGTGACATCACAGGAAAACTATAAGTTCATTGGTTGGTGAGAAGCTGCTGTTGGAGTTGAGGCCGAAATGAGATCAGCCATGATCGTATTGAATGGCGGGGCAGGCTCGAGGGGCTGAATTGTCTACTCCTGCTCCTAGTTCTTATGTTCTTGGTGAATTAGCTATGTGGATGGAGCTGCTTGGATTTCAGTAAGGAACACGAGCAATAGGGAAGTAAAGTTAAATCAAGTCAAAGTGAAATAAAGTAATAAAGAAAACCAAAGTAAGATAAAGTTAGAGTAAGTGCAATACAATTAAGTTACTAATAATTTATTCTACTCATTCTATATACTCTAAGTGTAATAAATAGTTTTTAGAGTTATGGGATGTCAGGTCAACTCGGCCAAGTGGAGTGTACATCCTGTGGTCTGTGTGCAGTTGTGGACGCACCATGTGTCCCAGACAAACACATCTGTAGGAAGTGTCACCAACTGCACAAGCTTCAGTTCCAGGTTTTGGAACTCGAGCGGCGGCTGGAGTCACTGTTGTGCATCTGTGAGGCAGAGGACTATGTGGATAGCACATTTAGGGAAGTGGTCACACCACAGGTCAGAAGCACACAGAATGGGTGACCGCTGGGCAGTCTATGAGAACCAGGCAGGTAGTGCAGAGGCCCCTGAGTCCATCCCGCTTGCTAATCGGTTTTCCATTTTGGATGCTGATGAGGGCGATGGTTCCCCAGGGGAGTGCAGCCAGAGCCAAGCCTGTGGCACTACAGGTGGCTCAGCTGTACAGGGTGGGGGGGAGGAAGAAGAATGGAAAGGCCATAGTGATAGAGGATTCCATGATCTGGGGATCAGACAGGCATTTCTGTGGCAGTAAACGTGACTCCAGGACACGCTATCTAAATGTGAGAAGCATTCGCAATAAGCTAAGTGATCTAAAGGCACAAATAGAGGCAAATGGGTATGATATTGAGATAATTGTCATTACAGAAACATGGCTGCATGGTGACCAGGACTGGGAACTAAATATTCAAGGATATTCAGTGTTTAACAAGGACAAACAAGAAGGAAAGGAGGTGGCGTTGCGCTGATAATAAGGAATGGGATCAGTGCATTAGTAAGGGAGGATCTCAGATCGGAAGAACAATGTGTGGAATCTGCTTAGGTGGAGCAAGAAACGGCAAAGGGCAGAAGACATTGGTTGGAATTGTTTGTCAGCCACCAAATAGTAATGGTAACGTGGAGTATGTACTAACCAGGAGATGAGAGAAGCATGTAGCATGGACAATACAGTCTTCATGGGTGGCTTCAATCTGCATATAGACTGGGTAAACCAACTGAGCACTAATGTTGTGGAAGATGTTCTGGAGTGTGTTAGGGATGGTTTTCTAGAGCAGTATGTTGAGGAGCCGACCAGAGGACAGGCTATTTTAGATCTAGTGTTATGTAATGAAAAAGGGCTAATGAATAATCTTGTTGTAAAAGAGCCTTTAGGGATGAGTGACCACAATTTGATAGAATTTTACATTATGTTTGAAAGGTAGTTCACTACGAAACAAGGGTGTTAAAGTTGAATAAAGGAAATTATGAAGGCATGAGGGACAAATTGGCTGTGGTGGATTAGGAAAATGCATTAAAAGGTTTGACTGTTCATAGGCAATTGATAGTCTTCAAAGAATTATCACACAGCTTACAGAATTTATACACTCCTTCAATCTGCAAAAACCTAAAAAAGTCTGTCAATCATGGCTGACAAAGGGAGTTAAGGATTGTATAAGATTAAAAGAAAAGGCTTATAAAGTTACCAGAAGTAGTAATAAACCTGAGGATTGGGAGGTTATTAGAATGCAGCAAAGGAAGACCAAGAAACTGGTAAAGAAAGGGAGAACAGAATATGAATGCAATCTAGAAAAAAATATAAAAACAGACTGTAAAAGCTTCTATAGGTTTGTAAAAAGGAAGCGTTTGGCTAAGACAAATGTGGATCCATTACAGGCAGAGTCAGGAGAATTCATAATGGGGAATAGAGAAATGGCACAGAAGCTAAATGATTACTTTGTGTCTGTTTTCACTGAGGAAGATACAGGAAATCTCCCAGATTTAGTGATTCAAGGGACTAGGGAGAATGAGGAGTTGAAGCAAATTAGTATAAGTAAGAAGGTTGTATTAGAGAAATAAATGGGACTGAAAGTCGATAAGTCCCTGAGACCTGATATTCTGCATCCCAGAATGTTGAAAGAGGTTGTTATAGAGATAGTGGATAGTGGATTGGTGATCATTTTCCAAAATTCTATAGATTCTGGAATGCCTCCTGTAGATTGGAAGGCAGCAAATGTCACCCCTCTATTTAAGAAGGGAGGGAGAGAGAAAACAAGGAACTACAGACCTGTTAGCCTGACATCAGTGATAGGGAAAATGCTAGAATCTATTATAAAGGGTGTGGTAAACGGATGCTTGGATAATCATGATTTGACTGGGCATAGTCAGCACGGATTTGTGAATGGGAAATCATATTTGATGAACATGTTTGAGTTTTTTGAGGATGTTAGTAACAAAATTGATAAAGGAGAGTTGATGGATGTGGTATACTTGGATTTTGAGAAGGCTTTTGATAAAGTCCCTCACAGGAGGTTGATTAGCAAAATAAGAGCACATGGAATAGGAAGCAATTTACTGGCATGGATTAGGGATTGGCTAACAGGCAGAAAACAGAGAGTAGGAATAAACAGGTCATTCTCACGTTGGCAGGCTGTGACTAGTGGGGTACCACAAGGATCAGCACTTAGGCCCCAGCTGTTCACAATCTATATCAATGATTTGGATGTGGGGACCAAATGTAATATTTCCAACTTTGCGAATGATAGAAAGCCGGGTGGGAATGTGTGTTGTGAGGAAGAGGTAAAGCGCCTACAGGAGGATTTGGACAAACTTAGTGAGTGAGCAAGAACATGACAGATGGAATATAACGTGGAAGAATGTGAGGTTATCCACTTTGATAAAAGGGACAGATGTGCAGAATATTTACTAAATGGTAAGGGTTCTGGTCACCACATTACAGGAAGGACATAATAGCTCTGGAGAGAGTGCAGAGGAGGTTTACAAGAATGTTGCCAGGGTTAGAAAAGTGTAGCTACGAGGAGAGATTGGATAGGTTGGGGTTATTTTCCTTAGAACAAAGAAGGCTGAGAGGTGACTTGATTGAGGTGTACAAAATTATGAGGGGAATAGATAGAATGGACAGGATAAAATTGTTTCCCTTGATGGAGAATTCTAGAATCAGGGGACATGGATTCAAGATAAGTGGTAGAAGGTGTAGGGGGGACATGAGGAAGAACTTTTTTACGCAGAGGGTAGTGAGTGTCTGGAATTCGCTGCCCAAGTTGGTGGTAGAGGCAGAAACTCTAAACTCTTTTAAAAAGTACCTGGATCTGCACCTTAAGTGCTGTAAGCTGCAGGGCTATGGGCCGGGTGCAGGAAGGTGGGATTAGAAAGGGCACCTGGGTGTCCTTGGGCTGGCATGGACAAGATGGGCCGAATGGCCTCCTTCTGTGCTGTAACTTTTCTATGGTTCTATGGTTCTAGAGTTTAGATGTACGAAGGAAGCTGGGTGTCCTTGTCAATAAGTCACTGAAAGCTAACATGCAGGTGCAGCAGGAAATTAGGAAGGCTGATGGAATGTTAGCCTTTATCACAAGAGGATTTGAGTACAGCAGTAGTAAAGTCTTGCTTCGATTGTATAGAAGTTTGGTTACACCGCACCTGGAGTACTGTGAGCAGTTTTGGTCCCCTTATCTCAGAAAGGATATTATTGCCATTGAAGGAGTTCACCAGACTTGTTCCGGGGATGGTGGTATTGTCCTGTGAAGAGAGATTGGGGAAACTGGGCCTGTATTCTCTAGAGTTTCAAAGAATAAGAGGTGATCTCATTGAAACCTACAAAACACTTAAAGGAATAGACAGGGTAGATGCAGGTAAGTTGTTTCCCCTGGTTGCAGAGTCTAGAACTAGGGGACACAATTTCACAATAAGGGGGAAGCCTCTTAGACATTTCTTTACTCAGAGGGTTGTGAATCTTTGGAATTCTGTACCCCAGAGAGTTGTGGAAGGTCAGTCATTGAGTATGTTTAAGGTAGAGATTGATAGATTTCTGATTAACAATAACATAAAGGGTTATGGGGATAGTGTGGGTAAAAGATATTGAAGTGTTCGATCAGTGATGATCATATTCAATAGCGGAGCAGGCTTGACAGGCTGAATGGCCTTCTCCTCTTCCTATGTTCCTATGGTTCTATGTGTGTGTGTGTGTGTGTGTGTGTGTGTGTGTGTGCGAGTGTGTGTGTGCTCTGCTGCAATTCCACCTGGTCCTTTGATTCCCTGAGAGACCAAAAATCTGTCTATCTCAACCTTAAGTATATTCAGTATTGAGCATCCACAACCCTCTGGGGCAGAGAATCTTTCTCTGAGTGAAGGCACCTCTCCTCATCTCAGTCCTAAATGATCAACACTTTACACTGAGGCTGTGCCCCTGTGTTATATTGAACCTTCACTGCACTGCCTCCAATGCAAGTATATCCTACCATAGTTATGGAGACCAAAGCTGCTCACACTATTCCAGGGTATGGTCTCACCAAAGACCTGTACAATTGTAGCAAGTCTTCCTTTTCTTGTACTCTAATCCCCTTGCAATAAAGATCAACAAGTCATTTGGTTTCTTAAGTGTTTGCTGTACCTGTATATTAATTTTCTGTGTTCCTTGTATGAGTACACCCACATCCCTCTGAACATTAACATTTTCAAGTTTCAAGACATTAAATGTTATTCTGCTTTTCTATGCTTATGACCAGAGTGAATAACCTCACACTTCCCCACATTATACTCCATCTGCCATCTTGTTGCCTATTCACTTAACCTGTCTATATCTGTTTGCAGCCTCTTTGTGTCCTCCTCACAGCTTACATTCTCACCTAAATTTGTATTGTCACTAAATTTAAGATACATCACTCTCTCTCTTCATCCAAGTCACTACTATAGATTGTAAGTGGCTGAGGCTCCAGTGCTGATCCTTCTGTCACTCCCCTAGTCACAGCCTGTCCACTTGATAATGCCCCATTTATTCCTCCTCTTTGCTTCCTGTGCATTAACAAATCCTCTGTCCATTCCCACTATTGCACCCAAATCCATGTGCCCTTATTCTGCGTATTGGATCTGGGTGTACAGGTCCACAGGTCACTGAAAGTGGCAACGCAGTTGGATAAGGTAGTCAGGAAGGTATATGGCATGCTTGCCTTCATCGGCAGGGGTATTGAGTATAAAAGCTGGGAAGTCATGCCGTAGCTGTACAGAACCTTGGTTAGGCCACACTTGGAATATTGCGTGCAATTCTGGTCACCACATTATCAGAAGGATTTGGAGGCATTGGAGAGGGTGGAGAGGAGGTTTACCAGGATGCTGCCTGGTCTGGAGGTTATTAGCTACGAGGAGAGGTTGGAGAAACTCGGATTGTTCTCGCTAGAGCGACGGAGATTGGGGGGTGACTTGATAGAAGTTTACAAAATTATGAGTGGCGTGGACAGAGTAGGTAGTCAGAAGCTTTTTCCCAGGGTGGAAGAGTCAATTACTAGGGGACATAGATTTAAGGTGAAAGGAGAAAACTATAGAGGAGTTGTGCAGGGCAAGTTTTTACGCAGAGGGTAGTGAGTGTCTGGAATTCGCTGCCAGAGGAGGTGATGGAAGCAGGTACGATAGTGGTGTTTAAGAGGCAGCTTGACAAATACGTGAATAGGATGGGAATAGAGGGATATGGACCCCGGAAGTGCAAAATGTTTTAGTTGACGGTCAATATGATAGGCGCAGGCTTGGAGGGCCGAAGGGCCTGTTCCTGTGCTGTATTTTTCTTTGTTCTTTGTATTAATATTTTGTGTGGCACCTTATCAAATGCCTTTGGAAATCCAAGTATACTACATCTATTGGTTCCCCAATGTCTACCCTGCTAGTTCATTCTCAAAAAACTTCAACACAATTTCCCTTTCATAAAACCATGTTGACTTTGTATTATCATGTTATGATTTTCTATGTGCATTGTTAAGATTTGCTTAATATTAGACTCCAGCACTTTCCTGATGACTAATGTCAAGTTAACTGGCCTGTAGGAACATAAGAACAGGAGAATACCATTCAGCCTGTCCAGCTTGCTCTGCCATTCAATACGATCATGGCTGATCAAACACTTCAATATCTTTCACCCACACTATCCCCATAATCTTTTACATTATTGTTATCAGAAATCTATCAATCTCTACCTTAAACATACTCAATGACTGAGCTTCCACAACCCTCTGGGGTAGAAAATTCCAAAGATTCACAACCCTCTGAGTCAAGAAATGTCTCCTCGTCTCGGTCCTAAGAGGCTTCCCCCTTATTTTGAAATTGTGTCCACTGGTTCTAGACTCTACAACCAGGAGAAACGTCTTACCTGCATCTACCCTGTCTATTCCTTTAAGTGTTTTGAAGGTTTCAATGAGATCACCTCTCATTCTTTGAAACTCTAGAGAATACAGGCCCAGTTTCCCCAATCTCTCTTCATAGGACAATACCACCATCCCCGGAACAAGTCTGGTGAACTCCTTCAATGGCAATAATATCCTTTCAGAGATAAGGGGACCAAAACTGCTCACAGTACTCCAGGTGTGGTGTAACCAAACTTCTATACAATTGAAGCAAGACTTTACTACTCCTGTACTCAAATCCTCTTGCAATAAAGGCTAACATTCCATCAGCCTTCCTAATTTCCTGCTGCACCTGCATGTTAGCTTTCAGTGACTTATTGACAAGGACACCGAGGTCCCTTTGTACATCTAAACATTCTAACTCTTACCATGTAGGAAATAATCTACACATCTGTTCCTTCTACCAAAGTGGATAACCTTACATTCTTCCATGTAATATTCCATATGCCATGTTCTTGCTCACTCACTAAGTTTATCCAAATCCTCCTGTAGGCGCTTTACCTCTTCCTCACAACACACATTCCCACCTGGCCTTCTATCATTCGCAAAGTTGGAAATATTACATTTGGTCCCCACATCCAAATCATTGATATAGATTGTGAACAGCTGGGGCCTAAGTGTTGATCCTTGTGGTACCCCACTAGTCACAGCCTGCCAACGTGAGAATGACTCATTTATTCCTACTCTCTGTTTTCTGCCTGTTAGCCAATCCTTAATCCATGCCAATATATTACCTCCTATTCCATGTGCTTTTATTCTGCTAATCAACCTCCTGTGGGGGACTTTATCAAAAGCCTTCTCAAAATCCAAGTATACCACATCCATCAACTCTCCTTTATCACTTTTATTACTAACATCCTCAAAAAACTCCAGCAAGTTCATCAAATATGATTTCCCATTCAGCAAAGGGAAGCACACATTGGCTGGAGTTGTCTATCGATGTTGACTATCCCCAATCAGATCATGATTATTCCATCTATCCATTTACCACACCCTTTATAATAGATTCTAGCATTTTCCCTACCACTGATGTGGTAAGGCTAACAGGTCTGTAGTTCCCTGTTTTCTCTCTCCCTCCCTTCTTAAATAGAGGGGTGACATTTGCTGCCTTCCAATCTACAGGAGGCATTCCAGAATCTATAGAATTTTGGAAAATGATCACCAATCCACTATCCACTATCTCTATAACAACCTCTTTCAACATTCTGGGATGCAGAATATCAGGTCTCAGGGACTTATCGACTTTCAGTCCCATTAATTTCTCTAATACAACCTTCTTACTTATACTAATTTGCTTCAACTCTTCATTCTCCCTAGTCCCTTGGATCACTAAATCTGGGAGATTTCCTGTATCTTCCTCAGTGAAAACAGACACAAAGTAATCATTTAGCTTCTGTGCCATTTCTCTATTCCCCATTATGAATTCTCCTGACTCTGCCTGTAATGGATCCACATTTGTCTTAGCCAAACGCTTCCTTTTTACAAACCTATAGAAGCTTTTACAGTCTGTTTTTATATTTTTTTCTAGATTGCATTCATATTCTGTTCTCCCTTTCTTTACCAGTTTCTTGGTCTTCCTTTGCAGTATTCTAATAACCTCCCAATCCTCAGGTTTACTACTACTTCTGGTAACTTTATAAGCCTTTTCTTTTAATCTTATACAATCCTTAACTCCCTTTGTCAGCCATGATTGACAGACTTTTTTAGGTTTTTGCAGATTGAAGGAGTGTATAAATTCTGTAAGCTGTGTGATAATTCTTTGAAGACTATCAATTGCCTATGAACAGTCAAACCTTTTAATGTATTTTTCTAATCCACCACAGCCAATTTGTCCCTCATGCCTTCATAATTTCCTTTATTCAACTTTAACACCCTTGTTTCGTAGTGAACTACCTTTCAAACATAATGTAAAATTCTATCATATTGTGGTCACTCATCCCTAAAGGCTCCTTTACAACAAAATTATTCATTAGCCCTTTTTCATTACATAACACTAGATCTAAAATAGCCTGTCCTCTGGTCGGCTCCTCAACATACTGCTCTAGAAAACCATCCCTAACACACTCCAGAACATCTTCCACAACATTAGTGCTCAGTTGGTTTACCCAGTCTCTATGCAGATTGAAGCCACCCACGATGACTGTATTGTCCATGCTACATGCTTCTCTCATCTCCTGGTTAGTACCATACTCCACATTACCATTACTATTTGGTGGCTGACAAACAATTCCAACCAATGTCTTCTGCCCTTTGCCGTTTCTTGCTCCACCTAAACAGATTCCATACATTGTTCTTCCGATCTGAGATCCTCCCTTACTAATGCACTGATCTCATCCCTTATTATCAGCGCAACGCCACCTCCTTTCCTTCTTGTTTGTCCTTGTTAAACATTGAATATCCTTGAATATTTAGTTCCCAGTCCTGGTCACCATGCAGCCATGTTTCTGTAACGGCAATTATCTCAATATCATACCCACTTACTTCTATTTGTGCCTTTAGATCACTTAGCTTATTGCAAATGCTGTTCACATTCAGATAGCGAGTCCTTAACTTTGTCTTTTTGACATCATTCCACATTCGAAGCATACTCAATGTTCTGCTTTGTTTCACCTGCCTTCTAGTCTCACTACTACTTCCTGTTACCAACTTTACTTTCTTCCAATTTGGGCCAACCCTCAGGTTCCCACCCACCTGACAAGCTAGTTTAAACCCACCCCAACAGCACTAGCAAATCTCCCTGTGAGTATATCAGGCCCAGTCCTGTTAAGATGTAACCTGTCCAGTTTGTACAGGTTCCACCTGCCACAGAACCAGCCCCAATGCCTCAGAAATCTGATGTCCTCCTCCCTACACCAGTTCTCCAGTAATGCATTTAATCGATCTATCCTCCTATTCCTATGCTCACTAGCATGTGGCACTGGGAATAATCCTGAAATTAATGCTGTTGAGGTCCTGCTTCTTAATTTCCTTCCTAACTCCCTGAAATCTGCTTTCAGGACCTCATCCCTCTTCCTATCTATGTCTTTGGTACCAACGTTGACCATGAGTTCTGGCTGATCCCCTTCCTCCTGATGGATGTCCTGCAGCTGCTTCAGGACATCCTTGACCCTGGCACCAGGAAGACAACACACCATCCTGGAGTCACGTTTACTGCCACAGAAATGCCTGTCTGATCCCCTGACTATGGAATCCTCTATCACTATGGCCTTTCCATTCTTCTTCCTCTCCCCCTATACAGCTGAGCTGCCTGTAGTCCCACAGGCTTGGCTCTGGCTGCACTCCCCTGGGGAACCATAGCCCTCATCAGCATCCAAAATGGAAAACTGATTAGCAAGCAGGATGGACTCAGGGGCCTCTGCACTACCTGCCTGGTTCTCTTAGACTGCCCAGTGGTCACCCATTCCCTCTCTGGCTGTGCGCTTCTGACCTGTGGTGTGACCACTTCCCTAAATGTGCTATCCACGTAGTCCTCTGCCTCACGGACGCACAACAGTGACTCCAGCCGCCGCTCAAGTTCCGAAACCTGGAACTGAAGCTTGTGCAGTTGGTGACACTTCCTACAGATGTGTTTGTCTGGGACACATGGTGCGTCCACAACTGCACACAGACCACAGGATGTACACTCCACTTGGCTCAGTTGACCTGACATCTCGTAGCTGTAAAAATTATTAGAGTATATAGAATGAGTAGAATAAATTACTAGTAACTTAACTTTATTACGCTTACGCTAACTTTATCTTACTTTGGTTTTCTTTATTACTTTATTTCACTTTGACTTGATTTAACTTTACTTCTCTATTGCTCATGTTCCTTACTAAAATCCAAGCAGCTACTTCATTATAAATTATACGTTTTTCTGGTTTTAAGCTATTTAAAGACACTCCCTAACAGTAGCTTCTCACCAGCCAATAAACTTACAGTTGTCCTGTGATGTCACTCCTGGATTTTTTTTTTCAAACTCAGCCCCCTACCTGAGTAGAGGTGTCCCTCACAGGTCTGGCTCTCTCCGCTCACACATTCACAGTCAAACACACACACTCTCACACACACACACTCACTCGCACACATGTTCACATTCACGCACAGATTTGCTCTCGCACAAACATTCACACACACACACACTCTTATGCAAACACACACACGTTCACACTCACACCCACACATTTACACATGCACACACACTCACACATACACACTCACAAACATGCACACATTCACACTCACACATTCACACAAAAAGGCTTGAAACCGAACGGACCACCCGGCATCGACCTAGGCATTGGAAACAACAACAGCAAACTCAGCCCTGTCGATCCTGCAAAGTCCTCCTTACTAACACCTATGGGCTCATGCCAAAATTGGGAGAGCTGTCTCACAGACTAGCCAAACAACAGCCTGACATAGTCATCCTCACGGAATCATACCTTACAGATAATGTCCCAGTCACCACCATCACCATCCCTGGGTATGTCCTGTCCGACCAGCAGGACAGACCCAGCAGAGGTGGTGACACAGTGGTATACAGCCGGGAGGGAGTTGCCCTGGGGGTCCTCAACATCGACTCTGGACCCCAAGAAGCCTCATAGCATCAGGTCAAACATGGGCAAGGAAACCTCCTGCTGATTACCACGTACCACCCTCCCTCAGCTGATGTATCAGTGCTCCTCCATGTTGAATACCACTTGGAGGAAGCACTGAGGGTGGCAAGGGCACAGAAAGTCCATCACCAAGAGTGGCTCGGTAGCACCATTACTGACTGAGCTGGCCAAGTCCTGAATGACATAGCTGCTAGACTGGGTCTGCAGCAGGTGGTGAGGGAACCAACAAGAATGAAAAGTATACATGACCTCATCCTCACCAACCTGCCTGCCGGAAATGCATCTGTCCATGACAGTATTGGTAGGAGTGACCATCGCACAATTGTTGTGGAGACAAAGTTCTGCCTTAACATTGAGGATACTCTCCATAATGTTGTGTGGCACCACCACTGTGCTAAATGGGATAGGTTTCGAATAGATCTAGTAACTCAAGACTGGGCATCCATGAGGCACTGTGGGCCATCAGCAGCAGCAGAATTGTACTCGAACACAATCTGTAACCTCATGGCTCAGCATATCCCCCACTCTACCATTACCATCAAGCCAGGGGATCAACCCTGGTTCAATGAAGAGTGCAGCAGGGCATGCCAGGAGCAGCACCAGGTGTACCTAAAAATGAGGTGTCAACCTGGTGAAGCTATAACACAGGACTACTTGCGTGCCAAACAGCATAAGCAGCAAGTGATAGGGAGAGCTAAGCGATCCCATAACATAAGAACATAAGAACTAGGAGCAGGAGTAGGCAATTCAGCCCCTCGAGCCTGCCCCACCATTCAATATGATCATGACTGATCTCACTTTGGCCTCAACTCCAATTTCCTGCCCTCTCCCCATAATCTTTCAGCCCATTACTAATTAAAAATCGGTTTATCTCCTCCTTAAATTTATTCAGCGTCTCGGTATCCACTTCACCCTGAGGTAGTGAATTCCACAGATTCACGACCCTTTGAGAAAAGTAATTCCTCCTCATCTCTGATTTAAATCTACCACCCCTTAGCCTAAAACTATGGCCTCTCATTCTAGAATGCCCCACAAGGGGAAACATACGCTCCACGTCTACTTTGTCTATCCCCTTTAGCATCTTATATACCTCAATTAGATCTCCTCTCAACCTTCTAAACTCTAGCGAGTATGGGCCTAAACTGCTCAATCTCTCCTCATCTCTGGAATCAATCTAGTGAACCTCCTCTGAACTGCCTCCAATGCAACTACATCCTTCCTCAAGTAAGGGGACCAAAACTGTGCACAGTACTCCAGGTGCAGTCTCACCAATGCCTTGTACAGGTGCAACAACACTTCCCAATTTTATACTCTATTCCTTTAATAATAAATGCCAAAATTCCATTTGCCTTCCTTATTACCTGCTGTACCTGCATACTAGCTTTCAGTGATTCATGTACGAGGACACCCAGATCCCTCTGCACTGAAGCATTCTGAAGTTTCTCTCCATTTAAATAATAAGTCGCCTTTTTATTCTTCTGACCAAAATGGATAACCTCACACTTACCCACGTTAAACTCCATCTGCCAAATTTTGGCCCATTCACCTACCTGTCCATATCCATTTGTAAATTTCTTATCTCTTCATTGCAACTTATTTTCCCACCTATTTTGGTGTCATCTGCAAATTTAGCTATAGTACCTTCTAGCCCTGAATCCAAGTCATTAATATAGATTGTAAATAGTTGGGGTCCAAGGACCAAACCCTGTGGCACCCCACTAGTTACAGCTTGCCATCCAGAAAAAGACCCATTTACCCTGACTCTCTGCTTTCTGTTGGTTAGCCAATCCTCTATCCAAGCTAATATATTACCCCTAACTCCGTGTGATTTTATCTTGCATATTAATCTTTTGTGTGGCACCTTATCAAAGGCCTTCTGGAAGTCCAGATATACTACAACTACAGGATCCTCATTATCCACTTTGCTTGTCACATCTTCAAAGAACTCTAGCAAATTAGTTAAACATGATTTACTCTTCATAAAACCTGCTGACTCTGATGGATTGCATTTTGACTTTCCAAATGCCCCATTACTACTTCCTTAATAATGGATTCCAACAATTTCCCAATGACTGACATTAAACTAACTGGTCTATAGTTTCCTACTTTCTGCCTCGTCCCTCTTTTTGAATAAGGGCGTTATATTAGCATTTTTCCAATCCACTGGAAACTTTCCAGAATCCAGAGAATTTTGGTATATTATAGCCAATGCATCCACTATCTCTGCTGCCACTTCCTTTAAGACTCTAAGATGTAGGCCATCAGGTCCTGAGGACTTGTCACCCTTTAATCCCAATAGTTTGCTCAGTACTTTTTCTCTAGTGATGGTGATTGTTCTAAGTTCCTCCTTCTTTATACCCTCTGCTCTACCTGTTACTATTGGGGTGGTACTAGTGTCCTCCACCTGAGGCAAAATGTTGTCTAAGCCATTTCTGAGTTCCCCACTATTAACTCCCCAGTCTCATCCTCCAAGGGACCAACATTCACTTTAGCTACTCTCTTTCCTTTTATATACTTGTAGCAGCTTTTGCTTTCAGCTTTTACACTTTGTGCTAGTTTTCATTCATAATTTACCTTTGCTCTTTTTATTATTTTTTTAGTAACCCTTTGTTGATCTTTAAAAGTTTCCCAATCTTCCAGCCTGCCACTGACCTGTGCAATTTGGTGTGCCTTAGTTTTTGTCTTTAAGTTATCTTTAACTTACTTGCTTAGCCATGGATTCTTTTCCCCCCTCTTACCATCTTTCGTCCTCTTTGTAATATATTTTACTTGGGAGGAATTGAATATCTCTTTAAATATCTGCCACTGTTCATCAACTGTCCTACCTTGTAGTCTTCCTGCCCAGTCCACTAGGGCCAAATCTGCCCTCATGCCTATATAGTTACCTTTGTTTAACTCCAGAACACTAGTGTAGGACTCAAGTTTCTTGCTCTCAAACTGAACTTGAAATTCTAGCATGTTATGATCACTCTTCCCTAGAGGATCCTTTACTATGAGATCATTAATTAACCCCATCTCATTACACAAAACCAAATCCAGAATAGCCTGCTCCCTGGTTGCTTCCACAACATATTGCTCCAAGAAACAATCTCTAATACACTCTATGAACTCTCCCTCGAGGCTACCCTTGCCAATTTGATTAGTCCAGTCTATATGCATATTAAAATCATCCATGATTATTGCTGTGCCTTTCTTACATGCTCCCAGTATTCCCTGGTTTATACTGTGCCTCACTGCTGAACCACTGTTTGGGGACCTATAAATTACTCCCTCCAGGGACTTCTTTCCCTTGCTATTTCTTATTTCTACCCAGACTGACTCTATGTCTTGCTCTCCAGTGCCTATATCATTCCTCTCTATAGCACTGATCTCTTCCTTTACTAACAAAGCTACACCACCTCCTTTCCTTCCTGCCTATCCTTCCGAAACACTGAGTCCCCTTGGATATTCAGCTCCCAAACCTGTTCTCCCTGTAACCATGTCTCAGTAATTGCCTCCAAATCATACATATTTATCTCTGTTTGTGCTGTTGACTCATTAGTTTTATCCTGAATGCTCCGCGCATTCAGATACAAAGCCTTTAAGTCTGCCCTATTGTCAATTTTCCGTACTCTTACATGATTCTTTGGTGCAATATGGTGTTCACACACTCTGTCCCTTCCTTTCACTTTTTGATAGCAATCAGCCTTGTCACTAACCTGCACTCTTACCCTCTAATGAATCAGATCTAAGCTCTGCAGTCCTGCCACATCCAGCTGTGAATGGTGGTGGACAATTAAACAACTCACTGGAGGAGGAGGCTCCACAAATATCCCCATCCTCATTGACGGGGGAGCCCAGCACATCAGTGCAAAAGATAAGACTGAAGCATTTGCTACAATCTTCAGCCAGAAATGCTGAGTGGTTGACCCATCTCAGCCTCCTCCGGAGGTCCCCAGCATCACAGATGCCAGTCTTCAACCAATTCAATTCACTCCACATGATATCAAGAAACAGCTGAAGGCATTGGACAGTGCAAAGGCTATGGGACCTGACAATATTCCGGCAATAGTACTGAAGACTTGTGCTCCAGAACTTGCCGTGTCCCTAGCCAAGCTGTTCCAGTACAACTATAACACTGGCATCTACCCAGCTATGTGGAAAATTGCCCAGGTATGTCCTGTACACATAAAACAGGACAAATCCAACTCGGCCAATTACCACCCCATCAGTCTACACCCAATCATCAGGAAACTAATGGAAGAGGTCATCAAAAGTGCTATCAAGCAGCACTTGCTTAGCAATAACCTGCTCACTGATGCTCAGTTTGAGTTTCACCAGAACCACCCAACTCCTGCCCTCATTACAGCCTTGGTTCAAATATGGATAAAAGAGCTGAACTCCTGAGGTGAGGTGAGAGTGACTGCCCTTGACATCAAGGCAGCATTTGGCTGTGTGTGACATCAAGGAGCCCTGGCAAAACTGGAGTCAACGGGAATCAGGGGGAAAACTTTCC
The DNA here is from genome assembly GCF_017639515.1 of Carcharodon carcharias. Lineage (NCBI taxonomy): Eukaryota > Metazoa > Chordata > Chondrichthyes > Lamniformes > Lamnidae > Carcharodon > Carcharodon carcharias. The sequence goes on along the minus strand of NC_054480.1, from coordinate 7,139,678 downwards.
ACTGGTTGGAGTCTACCTAGCACAAAGGAAGATGGTTGTGGTTGTTGGGGGTCAGTCATCTCAGTTCCAGGACTTCACTGCAGGAGTTCCTCAGGGTAGTGTCCTTGGCCCAACCATCTTCATCTGCTTCATCATTGACCTTCCTTCCACCATAAGGTCAGAAGTGGGGATGTTCGCTGATGATTTCACAATGTTCAGCACCATTCACAACTCCTCAGATACTGAAGCAGTCCATGCCCAAATGCTGCAAGACCTGGACAATATCCAGGCTTGGGCTGACAAGTGGCAAGTAACATTCATACCACACAAGTGCCAGGCAAAGACCATTCCAAGAAGAGAGAATCCAACCATTGCCTCTTGATGTTTAATGGCATTACCATCACTGAATCCCCCACTATCAACATCCTGGGGGTTACCATTGACCAGAAACTGAACTGGACTAGAAACTGTGGCTACAAGAGCAAGTCAGAGGCTAGGAATCATGCGACGTGTAACTCACCTCTTGACTCCCCAAAGCCTGTCCACCTTCTACAAAGCACAAGTCAGGAGTGTGATGGAATACTCCCCAATTGCCTGGATGAGTGCAGCTCCCACAACACTCAAGAAGCTTGACATCGTCCAGGACAAAGCAGCCCACTTGATTGATTGGCACCACACCCACAAACATTCACTCCCTCCACCACCATTGCACAGTAGCAGCAGTGTGAACCATCTACAAGATGCACTGCAGGAATTCACCAAGGCTCCTCAGATAGCGCCTTCCAAACCCACAACCCACTACCATCTAGAAGGACAAGGGCAGCAGATAGATGGGAACACCACCAGCTGGAAGTTCCCCTCCAAGTCACTCACCATCCTGACTTGGAAATATATCGGCCGTTCCTTCACTGTCACTGGGTCAAAATCCTGGAACTCCCTCCCTAACAGCACTGTGGGTGTACCTACACCACATGAACTCTAGCAGATTACGAAGGCAGCTCACCACCACTTTCTTAAGGGCAATTAGGGATGGGCAATAAATGCTGGCCCAGCCAGTGATGCCCACATCCTGTGAATGAACTAAAAAAATCCTGCTTGCCATTTTTAAAAGGCTCCCAATACAGCCCAATTCGATGAAAATCCAGTCCAATATTTCAGGCCAATGGCCTTTCATTAGGTTCCTCTGTTTTCTCCCCTAACTGGTCCTCCTGGGCCCTGCTGGTGACCATGATAACCACACTGACCCACACATTAACTTAGCTTCATTTTGTGTGGATTGTTGGCAAGACTGGCAAGATTGGCATATCATTGTCTGTCCAAGTTGCCCTATGAAAGTCACATATAGAGCCAGACTGGGTAAGTACGGTGGATTCCCTTTCCTTAGGGAATGTTACTGTGATTGTATCTACACTGAGGATGAAGGATAGCAGGCCTGATGGGCTGAATCACCTCCTTCTGTGCTGCATCATTCTATGATCTCAATCCATGGGTTGAAACTTTTTTTTGTCAATTATAGGACGTGGGCTTCGCTGGCTGGTCCAGCATTTATTACCCATCCCTAGTTGCCGTTGAGAAGGTGGTGGTGAGCTGCCTTCTTGAAACGCTGCAGTTCGTGTGGTGTAGGTACACCCACAGTGCTGTTAGAGAGGGAGTTCCAGGGTTTTGACCCAGCGACAGTGAAGGAACGGTGATATATTTCCAAATCAGGATGGTGAGTAGCTTGGAGGGGAACTTCCAGGTGGTGGTGTTCCCATCTATCTGCTGCCCTTGTCCTTCTAGGTGGTAGTGGTCGTGAATTTGGAAGGTGCGGCCTTAGGAACCTTGGTGAATTCCTGCAGTGCGTCTTGTAGATAGTACACACTGCTGTTACTGTGTGTCGGTGGTGGAGGGAGTGAATGTTTGTGGATGTGGTGCCAATCAAGCGGCTGCTTTGTCCTGGACGGTGTTGAGCTTCTCGAGTGTTGTGGGAGCTGCACTCATCCAGGCAAGTGGGGAGTATTCCATCACACTCTTGACTTGTGCCTTGTAGAAGGTGGACAGGGTTTGGGGAGTCAGGAGGTGAATTACTCGTCGCAGGATTCCTAGTCTCTGATCTGCTGTTGTAGCCACAGTATTTATATGGCTAGTCCAGATCAGTTTCTGGTCAATGGTAACCCCCAGGATGTTGATAGTGGGGAATTCAGTGAAGCTAATGCCTTTGAATGTCAAGGGACGATGGTTAGGTTATTTATTCTTGGATATGGTCATTGCCTGGCACTTGTGTGGTGTGAATGTTACTTGTCACTTGTCAGCCCAAGCCTGGATATTGTCCAGGTCTTGCTGCATTTGGACATGGACTGCTTCAGTAACTGAGGAGTTGCGAATGGTGCTGAACATTGTGCAATCATCAGTGAACATCCCCACTTCTGACCTTATGACGGAAGGAAGGTCATTGATGAAGCAGCTGAAGATGGTTGGGCCAAGGGCACTACCCTGAGGAACTCCTGCAGTGATGTCCTGGAGCTGAGATGACTGACCCCCAACAATCACAACCATCTTCCTTTGTGCTAGGTATGACTCCAACTAGTGGAGAGTTTTCCCTGGACTTCCATTGACTGCAGTTTTGCTAGGGCTCCTTGATGCCACACTCGGTCAAATGCTGCCTTGATGTCAAGGGCAGTCACTCTCACCTCATTTCGGGAGTTCAGCTGTTTTGCCCATGTTTGAACCAAGGCTGTAATGAGGTCAGGAGCTGAGTGGCCCTGGCGGAACCCAAACTAGGCCAGTGAGCAGGTTATTGCTAAGCAAGTACCATTTAATAGCACTGTTGATGACCCCTTCCATCATTTCACTGATGATGGAGAGCGGACTAATGGGGCCTTAGTTGGCTGGGTTGGGGTTGTCCTGCTTTTTGTGTACAGGACATACCTGGGCAATTATCCACGTAGCTGGTAGATGCCAGTGTTGTAGCTGCACTGGAACAGCTTGGCTAGGGGCGTGGCAAGTTCTGGAGCACAAGTCTTCAGTACTATTGCCAGAATATTGTCAGGTCCCATAGTCTTTGCAGTATCCAGTGCCTTCAGCTGTTTCTGGATATCACTTGGAGTGAATTGAATTGTCTGAAGACTGGCATCTGTGATGCTGGGGACCTCCGGCATCGTATGAAGGCCATTGTCAGAGACTGAACTCTTTATGTAGTTCTGAACTTCACTTAAAAAATTAACTTGAATAAAAATAATCCAGAACACATGCTTCAAAGGATGGTTGGCCAATGGCATAGGTAGAGAGGTTGGGATTTCTTGATGTGGAATGTCCACTGCAACACTGGAACCATCCAGAGGAGGGCAGCAACACCACACCTCACCAAACTCACCAATCATTTGCTACAGGAATCAAAACAATAAAAAACAAAAACAGAATTACCTGGAAAAACTCAGCAGGTCTGGCAGCATCGGCGGAGAAGAAAAGACTTGACGTTTCGAGTCCTCATGCTACAGGAATCACACCAACTTCCTTAAGGTCAGTTGTCATAGAAAGACCGGACTTTCTCCCCTCTCTCCCACCCCACCAATGTTATCCGCTCTCCTTCTTGTACTCTCTTGACTGTCGATGCTTCAGGGATGAACTGACTGAGGGGCTGAAGATGACTGATGGAGCTCATAGGGTAGATATGGTGGGTGGAGTCAAGGACGAGGCACACCCAATGTTAAAATTCGAGTTAGACCAATAGGAGTGAAATCAGAAATAACTTCTTCACAGAAAGGGCAGTGGAAACCTGGAACTCTCTTTTCCCAAAAAGTTGTCGAAGTTGGGGTCAACTGAAGATTTCAAAACGGAGGCTGATAGATTTTTGTTGGGTAAGAATATTAAAGATTAAGATTCAGAAGAGCCATGATCTGATTGAACGGTGCTCAGACTTGAGGGGCTGAATGGCCTCCTGGCCTGATGCAGAAAGTTCCTGCTGAAGAGTTTCCATGTGCAAGTGGCACCCGGGCAGCCTGGTTATTAAGTGGAATTGGCCAAGGTCAGAAGTCTTTAATCGCAGAGCTCTGCAAGTGAGTGGCCCCCATCACCACAGATTGCTCACTCCTAGTCCCAAACCCATCAGGGAGAGACAGGCATTTGGCAACTTCCAATTCTTTAGGGACTGAAACTGATTAAAACCCTTTCAGCAGTGATTCCATTAATAGTTTATTGACTGCATGACTGTTTCAATGTGTGTGACGGACCAGAATAGAAGGGAGAAAGAGAGAGAGAGAGAGAGAAAGGGGGGCGAATATTCCTGTCATAAAGCCAAAAATTGCTGGGCACACTCAACAGTATTTTTTCAGCATCTTTAACTCAGGAAAGTCTCCCAAGACTCTTCAGCAGGCGATTAAGTTTGACACAGTGTCACGTGAGGAGCTGTAAGTTCGGTCAGGTGACCAAAATCTTGGGCAAAGAGGTCGGTTTTATGGAGCATCTGAAAAGAACATAGGAACAGGAGGAGGCCATTCAGCCCCTTGAATCAGTTCTGGAGTTCAATTAGATCATTGCTGATTTCTGTATTAACTTCGCCCACTTGCCTTGGCTCCATTTCCTTTTTTACCCATCTCCAGAAAAACTATCAATCGCAGATATGAATTGAGCATTGCGTGGGAGAGAGTTCCATACTTCTATCACCCTTTGTGTGAAGGAATGTTTCCTAACTTCTCTCCCGAATTACCTGGCTCTGAGTTCACACAATCACTGAATTGTCATGCTGTGGGAGGCTGTTTCCACGTCGTTTCCATGGTGAGCAGACTCTCATTCGCCTGCCCACCATCACCTCGCCGCTGCATCACTCTGGGCGCCATGTTTAAAGTCCAGCCACAAGCGCAGTGATCAGCGCTTCCAGCTCACCCCTGCTGCCCAGGAGACATGTCCCTGGAACTGAAGAAGGCTGCAGCCCCCAGGGTTCAGCAACGTGTCCCTCGAGCACCTTTTGGATGCCATGTAGGCCTGGCCGGGATGTGCTCTACCCCTGCTCTGGCTGCAGGATGGGCAGCGACAGCACTAACCCGGCTTGGGAGGCAATGGCAGCGGTGGTCAGTGCCAACTCCTTTCAAAAGAGTTTAGTCACCCAGTGCCACAAGAGGATGAACGATCTCCTCTGTTCCACCAGGGTAAGTCACTCTTCTCATCACTCCCGACTCACACACTCACAAACCCATCACACACCCACAGGGCCCTCACTCACTGTCAGTGTGAGGGACATCACCATCCACTCGAACATACACACCATCATTGTCCTCATCCTGTCCATGGGACCACTCACCACCCACACAGGCCAGGCTTACTTATCATCTGGCCTGGCAGGCATCCTGCTTACACTCTCTCCATCTCTATTCATGTAGGACAAGGGCTGGCACACAACAACAGGGAGAGGTCACAGACCGGTGGAGGAATGCCTAAAATCAAGGTCCTCACGGACTTTGAAAACAGAGCCATCCAGCTGGCCGGCAATGACCAGGACCGGTCCTGTGCTGACAGTGAGGTCAGCGCTGCTCTACCAAGTCAGGGTCCAGCAATGCAACATCCATCAGACAGCCATGCTGTGAGTGATGTGTCCTGTTTCACAGGCCACTGCCAGGCACTAATTATCTCTCCTTGCTTCCACAGGTATATCTGGGAAACAGCCGACAGAGTCCATGACCCAGGGTCTCCAATCAAGCCCCGAAGAAACCTCTGAAGAGGAATCTGAAGGCCCCCTCCCTGAAATCCCATCACAGCGTCACCCACACCCTCCACCAGACCCATCACAGCCTCACCCACACACTCCACCAGCGCAGAGACACACACTTCAGTGGGACCTAGCTTTAGAGTAGCCTTGGGATCACAATCTGGTGAGCACATCGCACTGTCTGATCCACAGCAGGCAGAGGCAGGGACTTCCCAGGTCCCCGGCACTCGGAGGAGCTGCTGGAGACCAGAACATTGCTGAGTCCGAGTCAGATGAGGAGCCTCTGGACTCGGTCATGTCACAGTTGCTAGAGCTGCAAAGGCAGTTCGGGAACATCAGGAAGGGATGTCCGCTGCACTCCTCAGATTGTAAGGCAGGATGGAGGAGTCCGTCCGTCTTCACTCTGAGGTGATAGCGCCGGCATTGCCAACGCACCGAGGTTAACACTGGCAGGATGGCGGCTGCCATGGAGACCTTGGTCCAGGACGTTGCTCCTGCCCTGCTGCTCAGGCTGAACTCCATCACTGATGCCATAGTCGGCCTCTAACAGTGTGTATGTGAGAGGGGTACAGGGCAGCTCGATCTCACTCCAGCACCCCCTTCTCCTCACAGGGTCAGCCTGGGGCCCTCGGACACCCACAGGGAGCAGGATCAGCAGGTGCACACTCTGGGGCCATCTATCCAGGTGACTCTGGGAGTGTCCGGCCCATCTGACTCCCCTCTTCCTGTGATCCGGCAGCTCCAGTTCCACAGGCCGAGGAGGGTGTCACTGCCACACAGCAGGACCCCGAAAGCAGGCCGGGGCCCTCCAGGTCTTGGCTATGCAGAGGATGCCTGCCAAGGTCATCACAGACAGAGCGTCACAGTCAGCAGGCTGCCCCCACCTCTGCTGTGGATGTTGGGGGAGCACCAAGACACAGTGGCAGGGTTAGGACAGTTAAGGGGAATTAGTTGCACAGCCTGGACACGGGCGTTAATCACTTGTACAAACTGTTCACTATTATCAATAAACTCCCAGGAATGTCTCCCTGTCTGTGGCTCCTTGTTCTGATGAGCAGTGTTCGTGTCACTCAGATGTGAAACCTTTCTGTACAAGATAAATGCAGGTGTCTCAGTCCAGGGCCTCTTCCCTGTGCAGTGTGTAACCTACAGGCCAAAGTGATGGTCCAGCCTCACATTCCCTGGATACATTACTGATGCCTGCACCTCGATGGTGCTGGTCATTGCTGCCAGAGTGTAGGGGCAGGCATCACAGAGTTCCCTCATTCTCTCTGTGTGTTCATAGCGCCTTTAAGGTGGGGCTGGCCCCCATCTCTTCAGCATCTGTGACCAGTGATGCTGTACACCAGCTCCTGAAGGGCTGAAGTGCTGAAGATGGACAAAGAAGGAGCTGCTTCTAAAGTTTCATGGCTGCATCTCTGTGAAATGACCCTGATCATGCAGCACAAGTGAGCGACCCTCGGTCCGACAGGAGTCAGACATTCTCAGAGGCTGTGTGAAGATCTATGGAGTGTCCTCACTGCATGTTGTCATCATCCTCCTGCAATCGAGCGACTATTCAGGCCTCCACTGCATCTCCATGACAGGAGCGTTCTCACAGAGGGTATTGGTGCTGTGATAAGCCAGACTGGAGTCAAACATTCACAGATGCAATGTGAGGATCTATGGAGTATCCACGCTGCATGTCGTCATCATCCTCCACAAATCTAGCAGCTACGAGGGCCTCCTGAGCGTGTCTGCGGGCCTCACCCACATCATCGTCACCTCCGAGGACCTCCTCACCCTCATCCCTGTGGGTGTCCTCATCAGAGGAGATCTCCAGTCCCTGCATCTCCTCCTCAGCCAGCTCCTCTCCCTGTTGCAGCGCCAGGTTGTAAAGGGCGCAGCAGATGCATGACACCCTCTGTGGACCGTATTGCAGGAATCCACCAGACCAGTCCAGGCACCGGAATTACATCTTCAGCATCCCGATGGTCTGCCCCACCAAGTTGTGAGTTGCAGCATGAGTCTGGTTATACCTTCTCTCTGCTGCAGTCTTGAGGCCACTACCCGGGTGTCATCAGCCACAGCCTCTGTGGGTAGCCCTTGTCCCCGAGGTGCTATCCTGGCAGCCTCTGTGGACCCTGGAAGACTCCAGGGAACTGTGACTGAGTGAGGATGTAGGAGTTGTGGACACTCCCTGGAAACCGTGAGCACATCTGCAGGATGTGTTTGTCATGGTCGCTTACCAGCTGCACATTCAGCGAATGGAACCCTTTGCGGTTGATGTAGTCCATTGCGTGTTGTGACAGAGATCTGAGCGCCACATGAGCGAGTCGATCGCACTCTGCACCTGTGGGAAACCCGAGATCTGGGCAAACCCAACCACTCTTGCAACCTGGCTCTCCTGGTGCCGGGCGAAATGCACAAAGTTGTGTGGCCCTCGCAAAGATGGTATCCATGGCCTCATTGATGCATTTGTGGGTGGAGGCTTGTGATATCCCACAGGGGTCACCTGTGGAGCCCTTAAAGGAGCCACTGGCTTAGAAATTGAGCACTGCAATCACTTTCACAGCCACTGGCAGTGGATGCCCTTCATGTCCACGTGGCACCAAATCCTGCAGCTGGCAGATGTGACAGACCAGTTCCCTGGACATGTGCAGTCTCCAGCGACACTGGTTCTCGGTGATCTGCAGGATGGAAAGGTGGCATCTGTAGACCCAGGGTGTCACTAGGCATTGGCCAGCGATGGTCACTGTGGCTCCTGGGCAGTGTGTGTGTCTGGGAGCCCCAGCCAACTCTTCTTCCTGTGGTTGCTGCTCCTGCCTCTGTGCAGCCAGGAGCCTCAGTCACTCTCCCATCTTCCATGTGCTCTGTCAGCCATCAGGCACACAGCTAGTTCACCAGGCTCCATGGTCCTGATGTACTCCTCCTGCAGGATGAAAGAGAGAGACATGTGGTTAGCATGGGTGTACTGAGAACCTGCCTTGGTTAAGTGTGAAGGCCCCTTAGTGATTCCCGGAGAGCGCTGGCCACCACTTGGATGGTCAGAGATCATTGCGCTGTATGGCTGCCTGAAACCCCACCCTTCTCCGCCCCGCTCCACCTGACCGATTGGCAGCAGCTTTGTCCATTGGACTGCAGGCCGTGCTCTCAGCTCAGGCACAGGTATTCTCCTAACCCGCACTGCAAGGCTGCACTGTTAGCTTCAACCATGGGGGAGACTGGTCCAAACCGGGATGATGACATTGCAAAGGGGCTGTGAGTGAGTCCAGCAGTGACTGCTCCATGACCAGCTTTAGCAAGGAGATTGTACAATGTTCTGCAGTCTGCTAAAACAATCATTAGTTTACTGTCTGTGCCCGAGGGGTGAAAAGCTCTGGAGCACTTGGTGGCGATTTGATGTCTCTGCGTTCCTTGAGTGGGCAGGGAAGCTAGAGGCCCCACTCCAATCATATCAACCTGGCTGTACCTGAACTGTCTCAGTTGCAGAGGAATGGCCCCTTTATCCAAGGTGTCCCTAATGTGTGGCCGCTTCCCTCGTCCACCCACCCTACCCTAAATGCTTGTGCGCTATATTCAGCCGCAGGCCCTTGGCCAACCCCCTCCACAAGTCGCTTCAACGGCAGGGCTGCCCTTGACCCCTGACCCCACCAATGCCCCTCAAGCTTGAAGCCCAACAGGCGACCTGGGCGAGCGCTGCACAACGTTACAGTGCACTCACCTCCGGGTTCCCCTCAAAGTGCAGCCGGCAAGTACACGTCATTTATGTGCTGTTGTGAAACGTGTTGGGGTGTTTTCCCGCCGATGTGGATGGACGATCCAGTGGGTGGGGGTGTTGATTCCAGTGGGCTGGCCTGATAATGACAGTGAGTCTCCCGAGGTCCAATGGTGGGAAATGCGGCCCACCATCAGCGGGCTGAGCGGACGATCGTGAATTGGTTTCACGTTATCGTGGAACCACTCGCCCGCACCCTATTGTCTGCTCACACCACTGATCACGCCCAACGTCAACAGACACGGAAGCTTCTGCCCAGAGTTAACCCTTCGAGTCCTTCTTCAGAGCTCTGATGAAGAGTCATACAGACCCGATACGTTAACTCTGTTTCTCCCCCCCCACAGATGCTGAGTTTTTCCAGCATTTTCTGTTTTTATTTCAGATTTCCAGCATCCGCAATATTTTTGCTTTTATCTGGGGGTAGTAGAAGTTGGGGTACTTGGGGATGGGGTGTGGGAGGTAATTGGTGGTAGTGGGGTAGCTGGCATTGGGGGTACTTGGGGATGGAGGTGCAGTCGGGAGGAGGGTAGTTGGGGTGGGGTATTTGACGGTGGTGGGGTAGCTGGCCTTGGGGGTAGTTGAGGATTGAGGTGCAGTCAGGGTGGAGGGTAGCAGGAGTGGGGTAATTGACGGTGGTGGTGTAGCTGGCCTTGGGGGTAGTTGAGGATGGAGGTGCAGTTAGGGTGGAGGCTAGTTGGGGTGGGGTAATTGACAGTGGTGGGGTAGCTGGCATTGGGCATAGTTGGGAGTGGAGATGCAGTCAGGGTGGAGGGTAGTTGGGGTGGGGTAATTGACTGTGGTGGGGTAGCTGGCATTGGGGGTAGTTGGGAGTGGAGGTGCAGTCAGGATGGAGGGTAGTTGGGGCTGGGTAATTGATGGTGTTGGGGTAGCTGGCATTGAGGGTAGTTGGGAGTGGAGGTGCAGTCAGGGTGGAGGGTAGTTGAGGTGGGGCATAGTCAAAGGGTGGGGGTGAGTCAGGAGTTGAGAGATAGTCATGGGGTGGGGGATGGGGAGGTAGCTGGGGGTTGGGCAAATGGACAGGAGGAGCAAAACAACATCCTTCTGTGATGTTTCGATGATTCCAAATCACCTCTTACCTTCTTTATTCCAAGACATGAAAGTTTAGTTTATGTAGCCTCACCTAATAATCTCCTCATAATGTGATCTTTCGAGCCCTGTTAACATCCTGGTTAATCTGCAATGCACTTAGTGAGAAACAATACTCCAGAAATGGCCTAAGCTGGGCTTTGTAAGGCTGTAGCAATGGGAGGAGAGGGAGGTAGAAAGAGGCAGGGAATTCCAGAGTTAAAGCTTGTGGTAATTATGGTTTTATGTAATGTGTAGTATACTTTTAAGAAGGATGATATAAAGAAAGAGCACATGATCTTATGTAACCAATAGAGAAGTAGCGCAGGCTAACTCTATAGTCAGTAGTCTGTAGTTTGTAGTCAGAATTACGGAGACAGGGTTTGAGTTGAAAGCACAGAAGTGTAGCTGCTGAGTACCTTTGTAAATAAACAGAATGTGTCCCACCTAAGAGCTGTCTGCTGATCCACTTTGTCTATTGTACCAACTCAGCCATCCCACAACAAGTGTGCAGCCCGGATCCATAAGTCCTAACAAACTGGTGACGAAGATCCAACAAAGCTTTTAAAATTATGAATGATAAAGAGGTTGGACAGGGGAAAATTTCCACTTGTGGGTGAAACCAAAACTATGGATCATCAATATAAGATTGTCACTTCTAAATCCGATTGGGATTCAGGAGAAACTTCTTTAGCTAGAGTGGGCTGGGAATGTGGAATTTGACACCACAGGGAATGGCTGAGGTGAGTAGCATAGATACATTTAAGCTGGATAAACACACGAGGGACCAAGGAATAGAAGGATATGTTGATGGGGTGAGATGAAGACGGGGGGGTTGGTGGGAGGAGGAGGTTGACCTGGAACATAATCACTGGCGTGGAGCAGTTGGGTTGAATGGCTGTTTCTGTGCTTTAAATATTTTGTAAAGAGAAGAGCAGAATTTTTTCACACCCAGCAATGACTGGGAGAGAAGTGCCTGGGAATTAAACAATGGCTGCATTTCACAGGAGGGTGGATAGCTTGCTTGCTGCACTCCCTACCAGCACCCCCACCACAGAAGCCAGAAGCCGGCAACTGCCCATACCACCACCCGCCACCCCCCCCCCCCCCCCCACCCCACAAACAGCCCCACACGCTGCGGTAAATTGGGGGAGTTCTACCCCTCACTCCATTGGCCGGTGGATCCGTCCGTCCCGACAGCGCCAGGGCTGAGTAGTGGGCGCTGCCGGGACTGCAGGAAGAAGGTTAAAGAGGAACTCAGTTGCCAGCCATTCCCCCCCGCCAGAAGGGAAGTCCTTGGTCTTTAGAGCAGGGAGGGGTCCCAGAGCCCAGGGAGGGGCCAAAGCAGGGTGGGGAGGGCTGTGTTCTTTCAGGCAGGTGGTGTGGAACAAAGGGGGGGGGGGTGATTTCTTGAGGGAAGGATTAGTGCCAGCGATGCATGTGGGGCACCCACCTCGAATGAGGTGACCCCTTTCCTTCCCACCATTGCCCATGCCGGTCTTTAAAATCATCCTGCCCACTCCCAGCCGACCACCCATGCTAACCATGTTATGGTGAAGGCAACGTATTACTCAGGTCAATAGGCTTGTTAACGAGCCTAAATGACCCTGAATTATTTATTAACATATGGCGGCTGCGGTGGGGTGGGGGGGGCGGTGGGTGCGGGGGGGTGGTGTGGGCGGTGGGGGTATAGCTGATTTCAGCCTCATTATGGGGGACAGATTAGGGGGTGGGTGGGAAGGTGATGGGCTCTCCACCCGACCTATTTTATGTGCCGTCCCCATTGCCCCTGGTGGGGGCCACGTAAAATCCAGCCCGATGATCCAAAAAGCAAAATCCTTTGCCCCTGATCTTACCCTAACCCAGGCCAGGGGATTGGCTCAGGCTTACACACCCAGTTTACAGCCACTCGATTTACCCTCCATTGAAGTCACTGCCCTGTATCAACTACCTGCAACCCCCCCTTCAACACCACCCACCCCCGCAACACCCCCCATCCCCGCAACACCCCCCTCCCCAACACCACCAACTCCCCCACCACCCCCCACCTCTCCCCCCACCACCCCACCCCCCCCCCCCCCCCCCCCAAACACTCCTTTTGTGTGGATTAGATTGGAGTTTGGATTCTCTCCCCTTGGTGAATCACATATTAAACCATTATCAAAATTCCAAATCCTAGATCTAAGAACAATTAAAGTAGAGTCTTCCCTAAGTGCTTGTGCTGTCCCTTTGACAGAGCTATCCAATTCGTTCCACCCTCCCCCGCTCTTTCCTCAAGCCCTGCAAATGTTTTCATTTTTAAAGTCAATAGCGAACTCCTTTTTGAACACTCTCTGAGCTGCGTTCCATGAAGCTGGGATATTTTATCACCACCAACTGTCTCCCCGCCCAAACGGATTGTACTGTACAGTCTGTAACTTTCCTGCAATCTGCGATGTCTCCAATCTTACCGAGTCAGCCGAGGATGGGGCTGAATGAGCCTCGGAGCTGAAATCGGGAGCTATGTTTCAAGATCGCAGTGAGATTAATGGATGTAATATTTCCCTCTGAACTTTGAGCAAATTCCCTGTGGGAAATCACTCCATCCTCCGCTCTGGCTCTCTCGCTAAGGGCGTCAGCTACAAAGATGAATCTTATTAAATTGTAACAATCCCTCGTGTTGAATTTATTATATTAAAAATACAGACGATGCTGATGTGGCACATTGAGCCTGCTCTGCTATTCAATACAATCATGAAGGATCTTCGTCTTCAACCCCACTTTCCTGCCCACTTCTCAAACCCCTTGATGCCCTAAGAGACCAAAAATCTGTCCATCCCAGCCTTAAGTATATTCAACGATGGGGCTTCCACAACCCTCTGGGGTAGAGAATTCCAAAGATTCACAACCCTTTGAGTGAAGAAATTTCTCTTCATCTCAGTCCTAAATAATTGACTGTTTCCTCCAGTTCTAGATCCCCCAGACAGGGAAACCACCTCGCAGTGTCTGCCTTGTTAAACCCCTTCAGAATCTTGTATGTTTCAATGAGATCACCTCTCATTGTTCTAAACCCCAGAAAGTACATATTTAATTTACTCAGTCTCTCATCACAGGATAACTTCCTCATCCCAGGGACCATTCTAATGAGCCTTCACTGCACTGCCTCCAATGCAAGTCTATCCTTTCTTAAATACGAAGATTAAAAGTGGACACTGTACTCCAGGTGTCTCAGTAAAGCTCTGTACAATAGTAGCAAGACTCCTTTACCCTTGTACTCCAATCCACTTGCCATAAAGGACAACATACCATTGGCCATTGAAAGAAAGACCTTGCATTTATATAGCGCCTTTCACAACATCAGAATGTCCCAAAGTCCTTTACAACCAATGCAGTACTTTTGAAGTTTCGTCACTGTTGGATTATAGGGAACCTGGCAGCCAATTTGAACACAGCAAGATCCCACCAGCAACAGTGGGATGAATGAACAGAGAATCTGGTGCCTAAGGGATTAATATTAGCCAGCATATCAAGGGAGATCTCCCACTTTTCCTCAAATTGTGAAAATTAATTTTAATTTGTGCCTGAGTACTGTAATGGATCAACTCCACGACAGTCCCTTTAACAGTATTGTTCTGGGACAGGAACATGAGGTGGTTCCAGAGTTGTGTGGCTGTGTTTTAGTCCCTCAATATTACATCCAATTTCAGATTATCATTTGGCAGATATGGTCATTTTTTTTACAGTGGCTGAAAATGAGAGACATTGAACAATCACATAAAATGTACATCACAGAAACTGACCATTCAGCGCAACTGATCTAGGCCAGTGTTTATCCTCCACACAAGCCTCCTCCCTACTCTCTTCGCCTCACTCAGTCAGTACATCCTTCTGTTCCTTTCCTCCTCTTATTTAGCTTTTACGTTCTCACCATTCTCTGGGTAAAGAAGTTTCTCCTGAATTCCCGATTAGATTTGTTAGTGATGATCTTACTTTTATGGCCCTTAGCCCTGGTCTCCCTCACAGGTGACTGTGTATAACATTTGCGAATAATGGGCCGATTCAACTGTCTGACTGATACCCAGATACATACAATCAGACCTTGTTTATTTGAATATTGTCAGTCACTCAGGTCGCTGTAAGGCATATAAATACGGGTAGGTTCAAGACCCACTCCAGAATCTTGAACACATAATGCTAGGGTGATTCTTCAATCTCATGACATAATAACATACATGGGCCCTCCTTATCTCTGTAATCTCCCCCAGCTCCACAACCCTCTGAGATATCTGTACTCCTCTAATTCTGACCTCTTGTGCATTCCCAATTTTAATTGCTGTACCATTGGCAGCCTTGCCTTCAGCTGCCTGGGCCCTGAGCTCTGGAGTTCCCTCCCTAAACCTCTCTGCCTTTCTCTCTCTCTCTCCCTCTCTCTCATCCTTTAAGGTACTCCTTAAAACCTATCTGTTTGACCAAGCTTTTGGTCAATTGCCCGAATATGTCCATATGTGGCTCAATGTCATTCTTTTTGATTGGTGACATTCTGTGAAGGAACTCAGCTGTAATTAGGAGTTATGAGATTAAAAAGAGAGTGATTCGAAGAAGTTGAGATTAAAAATTAAAAGCAGAATTCGTCTGCTGGACAGGGGTTCAGAAGTTCATAAACATGCCCGGGCATAATTCTGTGCTCAAGGACACCAACATCCCATGGCATACAATATGGTATATCCTCCAAACACAAGGCACTTCCTGAAAAACAGGAACAGGCCTCTGCAAATCATGAATACATCACCTCAGTAAGGCATTGATAAATTGTTGGATACCACAATCTAACAGTGGATAACTTTAAATTTTAAGGGTGCCCCTAAATTAATTGTTAACTGAATCCGTGAAAATGAGTTCTAATCTTAAGAGACAATTGCATAGCAAGGAAATTACCTCCATCTGCATCTCTCAGTATCTTGTTTGCTGGAAGGATGTTGATCAGGGACAAAAGATGTTGTGCTCATTATGCTTTGAGCTGATTCAGCTCTTTTAGGGTTTAAATATTGGAACCACAGTGGGATTTTTAGATTCGTTGGATTCACTCCAGCACCTCTCAAGATAAAGGCAATTGCTGTAATGTAGTGATGATAGTTCTCCCCTTAATTGGGATAGAGGTACCTCGCTAGACTCTGTAGCTTTCTGCTCAGGGATTTAAGGAAAATTCTACTTTAAATGCTGACGGATATCATAAGTATCTCTCTGTAACATTATTTAAACCTGGATTCTCTAATAGAAACAAGATTGTACTTTCTATTCCTAGAGCTGTCAATGTTGTACTTGACTTAGCATCAAATGTGAATCAAATATTTCTTTTATTCATACATGGGATGCGACTTTCACTGGCTAGGCCAGTATTTGTTGCCCATCCATGATTACCCTTGAGAAGGTGGTGGTTAGCTGCCTTCTTGAACTGCTGCAGTCCATGTGGTGTAGGTACACCCACAGTGCTGTTAGGAAGGGAGTTCCAGGATTCTGACCCAGTGACAGTGAAGGAACAGTGATATATTTCCAAGTCAGGATGGTGAGTGACTTGGAGGAGAACTTCCAGGTGGTGGTGTTCCCATCTATCTGCTGCCCTTGCCCTTCTGGATGGTGGTGGTCATGGGTTTGAAAGATGCTGTCGAAGGAGCCTTGGTGAATTCCTGCAGTACATCTTGTAGATGGTACATACTGCTGCTACTGTGCGTCAGTGGTGGAAGGAGTGAATGTTTGTGGATGTGGTGCCAATCAAGTGAGCTGCTTTGTCCTGGATGGTGTCAAGCTTTTGAGTGTTGTGGGAGCTGCACTCATCCAGGCAAGTGGAGAGTTTTCCAACCCCCTCCTGATTTGTGCCTTGTAGATGGTGGACAGGGTTTGGGGAGTCAGAAGGATTGCAGGATTACCTTGTAGCCACAGCATTTATATAGTTAGTCCAGTTCAGTTTCTGGTTAATGGTGACCCGCAGAATGTTGATAGTGGGGGAATTCAGTGATGGTAATGCCATTGAATGCTTAAGGGCAATGGTCAGATTCTTGTTGGAGAAGGTCATTGTCTGGTACTTGTGTTGTACGAATGTTACTTGCCACTTGTCAGCCCAAGTTTGAATATTGTCCAGGTCTTGCTGCATTTGGACATGGCCTGCTTCAGTATCTGAGGAGTTGCAAATGGTGCTGAAGATTGTGCAATCATCAGCGAACATCCCAACTTCTGACCTTATGATGGAAGGAAGGTCATTGATGAAGCAGCTGAAGATGGTTGGACCGAGGACACTACCCTGAGGAACTCCTGCAGTGATGTCCTGGAACTGAAATGATTGGCCTCCAACAACCACAACCATCTTCCTTTGTGCTAGGTATGACTCCAACCAGCGGAGAGTTTTCCCCCCGATTCCCATTGACTCCGGTTTTGTTAGGGCTCCTTGATGCCACACTCGGTCAAATGCTGCCTTGATGTCAAGGGCAGTCACTCTCACCTCGCCTCGAGAGTTCAACCCTTTTGTCCATGTTTGAACCAAGGCTGTAATGAGGTCAGGAGCTGAGTGGCCCTGGCAGAACCCAAACTGGACATCTGTGAGCAGGTAAGTGCCGCTTGATAGTACTGTTGATGACCCCTTCCATTACTTTGCTGATGATCGAGAGTAGACTGATGGGGCGGTAATTTGCCACGTTGGATTTGTCCTGGTTTTTATGTACAGGACATACCTGGGTCATTTTCCATATAGCCGGGTAGATGCCAGTGTTGTGGCTGTACTGGAATAGCTTGGCTAGGAGCGCGGCAAGTTCTGGAGCACAAGTCTTCAGTACTATTGCAGGAGTATTGTCAGGGCCCTTAGCCTTTGCAGTATCCTTCAGCTGTTTCTTGATATCATGTGGAGTGAATTGAATTGGCTGAAGACTGGCATCTGTGGTGCTGGAGACCTCTGGAAGAGGCCGAGATGGATCTGCATTTCTGGCTGAAGATTGTAGCAAATGTTTCAGCCTTATCTTTTGCACTGCTGTGCTGGGCTCCTCCATCATTGAAGATGGGGATATTTGTGGAGCCTCCTCCTCCAGTGAGTTATTTAATTGTTCACCACCATTCACGACTGGATGTGGCAGGACTGCAGAGCTTAGATCTGACGGTAGTTGACCGCTTATTGCCATGAAGATCTGAGTGCCATGTGAGTACAGTCAATGGCAGCCTGCACCTCTAGAAAACTTGAGATCTGTGCAAATCCCTGCACTCCTGCATCCTGGCTTTCCTGATCCTGGGTGAAATGCACGAAGTTATGTGCCTTTGTGAAGATGGTATCCGTGACCTCCTGGACGTACATGTGCTTGGACGCTTGTGAAATCCCACACAGCTCACCTGTGGAGCCCTGGAAGGAGCCACTGGCCTCAAAATTGAGCAGTGTGGTCACTTTCATGGCCACTGACAGTGGATACCCTCCATGTCCCCTTCATGCCTAATCTTGCAACAAGTGGCATATGTGACTGACCAGATCCATAGACATGTACAGTATTTGGTGACACTGGTTCTCAGTCATCTGCAGGAATAACAAGCACTGTCCAGAAGCCCTGGGTTTAGTGAGGTGCCTCCGAGTGAAGACTTGCTGTGGATCTATAGCTGCGTGCGCAGCAGGCTCTGCCGCACCTTCATTTTGTGGGAGGTGCTCCTCCCTTTGCAGAGCTAGGCACCTCCACCACTCTCCTCTTCTTCTTCTCTGCTCCCTGTAAGCTGTGAGGCAGACCGCTAAATCACCAGGCTCCACGATCCTGATGTTCTCTTCCTGCAGGATCAAACAGAGAGACATGCGGGTTAGCTTATGTGTACTAAGAACCTCTCTTGGTTAAGTCCAAAGGCCCCTTCATGCATGCAGGTGTGTGTTGGCTACCACTTGGATGGCCAGTGTGTGGTGCACTCATTGGCTGTTGAAACCCCACCACTTTTGCTCCACTCGATTTGACCGATTGGCGGTAGCTTTGCCCACTGGACTGCAAGCTGTGCTCTCAGCTCAGGCACTGGCATTCTCCTAACCTGTGCTGCAAGGCTGCGCTGTTGGCTTGGACTATGAGGGATACTGGTCCAAACCTGAATAAAGACATTGATAGGGGATGTGAGCACCTCCACCAGTGACTGTGCCATGGCTACCTTTAGCAGGGAGATTCTACAATTTTCTCAGTCGGCCAATTGTTCTGCTGCCCCTTAAAATACACATTAACTTGCAGTCTGCACCTGAGGGGTGAAAATCTCTGGAGCATTTGGTAACGCTTTTATGCTTTTGTGTAGCTTGATTGGGCAGAAATGCTTCAGAGGCCCAACTCCAAGCAGGTCAATGGAGCTCCTGCTGAACAGTCTCAGCTGTGGAAGAATGCTCACTTTTGTCAAGCTTTCCCAAGTGTTTGGCCACTTCCAGCACCCTCCCTCCTCCAGTAGATTCCCTTCCCTAAAGGACATTAGTGAACCAGATGGGTTTCATGGTCATCGTTAGACTTTTAATTCCAGATTTTTATTCAATACAAATTCCACCATCTGCCGTGGAAGGATTGTGAACCCGGGTCCCCAGACCATTACCCTCTGAGTCTCTGGATTACTAGTCCAGCAACAATACCACTAGGTCATCACCTCCCCTTCAGTCGGTGTTGCCTTTCCCCCACTCCTGCCCTTACCCCCCCCGGCCTGATCCGGACTGGAGTCCTTGCCCCAGCACCTCACTGAAAGCCAGGTGGGAAAAAGGTGACTTGCCTGTGTGTCCCCCCCACCCCTGGCGAATGGGCAGCATCTTATTCTTGATGCCCTGCGGCCGATGCTCATGGGCACTGCCCAAGGTTGTAGGCACTCACCTCCGAGTTCCCCTCAAAGCCCAGGTCGCCGGGTGCACACCTTTCAAAGGCAGGCGTGAATCACCCCGCTCTGAAGTCACGCAGACCTGGGTGGTAAATTTGACATGGTGGGTGGGTGGATGGGGGGTGGGGGGGTGATTCCAGCGAGCAGGACTGATAATGAGACGTTGAAGTATTGAAATTAGGTTCCTGGTATCTGGTGTCGGGAAACACAGCCCATCATTGATGGGGGATGGAGCGGACAATCGCAAACTGGTTTCATGTTGGCATGAAGCCAATTTTTGCCCTTCTCGCCACATCATTCCCCTCACCACCCCTGCCCCCCCCAGCTCCCCTGGCACCCCCTCCCCCCACCCCCCCCCCCACCTCCTGCCATGAAACCAGACGCCAATGGGGCTGGAAAGTTCTGGGCTGAGCATGAGATGGCAGCACTACCACGGAGCCAGTGTCGAAGGGTCATGAGGACTCGAAACGTCAACTGTGCTCTCCTCCGCAGATGCTACCAGACCTGCTGGGTTTTTCCAGGTATTTCTGTTTCTGTTTTTGCTTCCATTAGAACCTCCTTCACAACTCACCCTGTCCAAACAGAGACACGATCCGTTTCTCGCAGAGAAACTCTGAGCTGGAGTCGGACACTAAGTATCAGAAAATATGAAGAGAACGATGTTGGAACAGGAGAAGGAATGTTTATTCGGAGGGACAAAAGATTGAAATCTAAATACTGAAAAAGCAGAAAAAAAATCAAATCAGTGCTTCCCGTCATTTTCAACTGTGGTTTAATGATCATTCAGCTTAATCAGTTACCCAGTATCCAAAACACTTTAACTCCAGCCTATGACAGAATCTCATTTAATCCTCATTTAAAGGCGACTGCTGTCTACGCAGACTCTTCGGAATCATTCATCAAACTGGAGACTCTTTAATTATATAAAGAGCTAAGAGCAGTTCGATGTAGTGAGGTCAGTTTTAGCGCACAACACTCTGAGTGCTCAGTTTAGTTTTGAGCAGGCAAATGTATCCACTAAATTTTGCAGCGCAGAAGGAGGCCATTCGGCCCATTGTGCCTGTGTTGACTCTTTGAAAGAGCAACCCCATTAATCCCGCTTCTCTACTCCTCCGCCATTACCCTGCAAGTTTTCCCTTTTCTAGTATTTATCCAACTCCCTTTGAAAGTTGTTACTGAATCTACGGCCATCACACTTTCAGGCAATGCATTCCAGATCGTAACAGCTCGCCGTCCAAAATAATTTTCTTCCCATCTTCCCTTTGTCACCTACCTTAAACCTGTGTCCACCGGTTACTAACCCTCCTGCCAGTGGAAATACTTTCTCCGTATTTATTCAATCAAAACCCTTCATGGTTTTGAACATCTATTAAATCTCCCCTCCAAACCTCTCTGCTCTAAGATGCACAATATCATTTTCTCTAGTTTCTCTACATATCTTTACACTCTGTCCTCTCAAAACACATGGGGAAAAGTTTTACCTCCTGTTGTTGGGGGGGGGGGGGAGTTGTGCGGGGTCAGGCGGGAGCGAACACGAATCCGATCAGTCCCCCCCTCGCCCATCGTGGCACGCGCCCGGAAGTGCTGCGTGGGCGGGGAGGAGGATTCCCTGAGTGGTCCCCCGCGCCCTTTCACGTACAAATCGCAAAAACCTCCCTGAGGCACAGAGAGATCCGTTTGACATGTCTAAGTTTCAATAAAGGAAGGAAAAAAACTTTTGAAACATGTCCCCTCATGTGACATTGTCACATGAGCTGGGACACGTCAAATAATTCATGTAAAAAAATTTAAACACCTCATGAAACCTCATCCCGCCCGTGGATGAGGTTCCATGAAAAATGCGAAGGCCTTAAAGTTGGATGGGCAGCTCCTTTCATTGAATTAATGACTATTTAAATGGCTTTAATAGGCCTTTGACAGTTCGGCGGGCGCGTAGCTGACTTGGCTGTGCCCCCTCCGAACTGACAATGTAAATGACATGTGGTGACATCGAGACGCAGACTCCGCCCCCTGCTCGCCAATTGGAGAAATCTGCCCATGAAAGTGGGAGGGTTTGAGGGCTGATTACGGTTTAACATGCTGCAGGGTGAAAACTCCTTCTCTGGTCAATGTCCATCTTTACACCCAGAGCAGTTAGTTCTGTGGGGGCAGGGGGACTTTAAAGTGGTGGGACGAGGGGTGAGCTGCACCCCCCCACCCACCAGGATCCTGCTGGATGTTGACCCGAGATTTGGATTCAGAGTTTTGTCCCGTTGGGACTGGCTGGAGTGCGGACTCTCCTCCCCCCTGTCTCAGAGGCAGGAAGGGCTAACACTGAGCCAAAGACTGGCAGTGAAACTCATCAACCGCTGCAGCATAAAACAAGCTCAGAGCGAACCTTCACCACCTGGCTGTTCCCCTCCAAGTCACTCACCATCCTGACTTGGAAATATATCGGCCGCTCCTTCACTGTCGCTGTGTCAAAATCCTGGAACTCCCTCCCTAACAGCGCCGTGGGGGTATCTACACCACATGGACTGCAGCGGCTCAAGAAGGCAGCTCCCCACCACCTT
This sequence comes from Carcharodon carcharias, assembly GCF_017639515.1. Lineage (NCBI taxonomy): Eukaryota > Metazoa > Chordata > Chondrichthyes > Lamniformes > Lamnidae > Carcharodon > Carcharodon carcharias. Next base: position 7,117,798 of record NC_054480.1, on the reverse strand, counting down.
CTCAAGGGCACTAAGGAGGGACAATAAAAATGCCGGGCTTGCCAATGGCGTCACATCCCCATGACAAATTAAAAAAAAAATGACCCCAGCTTCTTCTATCTCTCCACATAAGTCCCTCATCCCTGGTGCCATTCTAATACATCTCCTCTTCACCCTTGTCACCAAGCAGCCTTGATCCCTCTGAAAGTGATGCAACCCTATTGCATATACATCTGTAGGAAACTGACTGAGGCTGAGCCTGGTTGAGAGCCTGGGCCTGAATTGACCATGTTTGAGCCTGGGCCTCTGTGCTTTAACACTTTAGCTTGGGCCTGTGATTGAGCTTGGGTTTGAGCCTGGGCCTGTGCTAGCCTGCTTGGGCCTGCATGGCTGGGCTTGAGCCTGGGCCTGTGTTAGCCTGCCTGGGCCTGTGATTGAGCTTTGGTTTGAGCCCGGGCCTGTGCTAGCCTGCTTGGGCCTACATGGCTGGGCTTGAGCCTGGGCCTGTGCTAGCCTTCCTGGACCTGCATGGCTGGGCTTGAGCCTGGGCCTGTGCTAGCCTGCCTGGGTCTGGGATTGAACTTGGGCGTGAGCCTGGGCCTGTGCTAGCCTGCCTGGGTCTGGGATTGAACTTGGGCGTGAGCCTGGGCCTGTGCTAGCCTGCCTGGGTCTGGGATTGAACTTGGGCGTGAGCCTGGGCCTATGCTAGCCTGCCTGGGTCTGGGATTGAACTTGGGCATGAGCCCGGGCCTGTGCTAGCCTGCCTGGGTCTGGGATTGAACTTGGGCGTGAGCCCGGGCCTGTGCTAGTCTGCCTGGGTCTGGGATTGAACTTGGGCGTGAGCCTGGGACTGTGCTAGCCTGCCTGGGTCTGGGATTGAACTTAGGTTTGAGCCTGGGCCTGTGCTAGCCTGCCTGGGCCTTTGCTTGAACTTGGGCCTGAGTCCGGGCCTGTGCTAGCCTGCCTGGGTCTGTGATTGAGCTTGGGCGTGAGCCCGGGCCTGTGCTAGCCTACCTGGGCCTGTGATTGAGCTTGGGTTTGATCCTGGGCCTGTGCTAGCCTGCCTGAGCCTACATGGCTGGGCTTGAGCCTGGGCCTGTGCTAGCCTGCCTGAGCCTACATGGCTGGGCTTGAGCCTGGGCCTGTGCTAGCCTGCCTGTGATTGAGCTTAGGTTTGATCCTGGGCCTGTGCTAGTCTGCCTGGGCCTACATGGCTGGGCTTGAGCCTGGGCCTGTGCTAGCCTGCCTGGGCCTACATGGCTGGGTTTGAGCCTGGGCCTGTGCTTTAGCCTGAGCCTGAGTTCCTTGGACCTGATGGCCTGCATGGCTTTTGTTGCCGTTCTTCTCTCTGAGTTGCCCATCCTTCCTTCCTGAATCTAGAGCAATGTCTCATCCAATTTTTCTCTTGGGACTTCTTACTAACATTTAATAGACAGGTTAACAAGTGAAACAGAAATATGGAATAGTTTAATCAGAAACTGATTCTCTATAAATACACAACGGGGCTGATTAGCCTGCAACCAAAAAGGAAAATTTATATTTTCCATTTGAAAGGACAGCTGATATAATGGGGGTGTCAGTGTTTGAGTAGGAGTTCAGGCAATTGAACGTTAGCTCAATACATCACTAATGTAATACTGGACCTTGAGCATGTAATCCAGGCTGTCATTCCAGTGCACTCGAGGGTGAGCTGCATTGTTAGAGGGGCTACCTCCTCCTCTGTCCAGAGCCCTCGTGATTTTGAAAACCTCTATCAATTCTCCTCTCAACCTTCTTTTCTTTAGTGAGAACAACCCCAGCTTTACCAACCTGTCCAAATAACTAAAGCCCTTCAGCCCGGGAACTACCCTCATAAATATTTTCGAGACCCTTACCAAAGCAATGTGGTTGACACTTAAATGCCCTCTGAAATGGTCTAGGAAGCTACTCAGTTGTATAAAACCTCTAGAAAGTGAAAGGAGAATGAAACTGGCCGGAATCCACCTAGGCACCAGAAACGACAACTGAAAACTCAGCCCTGTCAACCCTGCAAAGTCCTCCTTACTAACATCTGGGGGCTCGTGCCAAAATGGGGAGAGCTGTCTGATGGAATAGTCAAGCAACAGCCTGACATAGTCATATTCACGGGATCATACCTTACAGGCAATGTTCCCAGATACCACCATCACCATCCCTGGGTATGTCCTGTCCGACCAGCAGGACAGACCCAGCAGAGATGGTGACACAGTGGTATACAGTCGGGAGGGAGTTGCCCTGGGAGTCCTCAACATCGACTCCGGTCCCCATGAAGTCTCATGGCATCAGGTCAAACATGGGCAAGGAAACCTCCTGCTGATTACCACGTACCGCTCTCCCTCAGCTGATGATTCAGTGCTTCCTCCATGTTGAACACCACTTGGAAGAAGCACTGAGGGTGGCAAGGGCACCGAATGTGCTCTGGGTGGGGGACTTCAACGTCCATCGTCAAGGGTGGCTCGGTAGCTACTGACTGAGTCCTAAAGGACACAGTTATTATACTGGGTCTGTGGAGGTGGTGAGGGAACCAACAAGGAAATCATACTTGACCTCATCCTCACCTGCCTGTTGCAGATGCATCTGTCCTTGACAGTTTCGGTAGGAGTGACCACTGCACAGTCCTTGTGGCGATGAAGTCCCACCTTCAGATTGATGATACCCTCCATTGTATTGTGTGGAACTACTACCGTGCTAAACGGGATAGATTTTGACAGATCTAGCAACTCAAGACTGGGCATCCATGAGGTGCTGTGGGCCATCAGCAGCAGCAGAATTGTACTCAAACACAATTTGTAACCTCATGGCCCAGCATATCCCCCACTCTACCATTACCATCAAGCCAGGGGATCAACCCTGGTTCAATGAAGAGTGCAGCAGGACATGCCAGGAGCAGCACCAGGCTTACCTAAAAATGAGATGTCAACCTGGTGAAGCTATAACACAGGACTAGTTGCTTGCTAAACAGCATAAGCAGCAAGTGATAGACAGAGCTAAGTGATTCCAAAACCCATGGATCAGATCTAAGCTCTGCAGTCCTGCCTTATCCAGTCGTGAATGGTGGTGTAAATTAAACAACTCACTAGAGGAGGAGGCTCCACAAATATCCCCATCCTCAATGATGGAGGAGCCCAGCACATCAGTGCAAAAGGTAAGGCTGAAGCATTCACAATAATCTTCAGCCAGAAGAGCCGAGTGGATGATCCATCTCAGCCTCCTCCGGAGGCCCCCAGCATCACAGATGCCAGTCTTCAGCTAATTCGATTCATTCAATGTGATATCAAGAAATGGTTGAAGACACTGGATACTGCAAAGGCTGTGGGCCCTGACAATATTCCACCAATAGTACTGAACACTTGTGCTCTAGAATTCAGCCAATCTGTTCCAGTAGAGCTGAAGCACTGGCATCTACCCGGCTATGTGGAAAATTGCCCAGGTATGTCCTGTGCACAAAAAGCAGGACAAATCCAATCCGGCCAATTACTGCTCCATCAGTCTACTCTCAATCATCAGTAAAGTAATGGAAGGGGTCATCAACAGTGTTATCAAGCGGCACTTGGTTAGCAATAACCTGCTCAGTGACACCCAGTTTAGGCTCCGCCAGATCCTGACCTCATTACAGCCTTGGTTCAAACATGGACAAAAGAGCTGAACTCCTGAGGTGAGGTGAGAGTGACTGTCCTTGACATCAAGGCAGCATTTGACCGAGTGTGGCATCAAGGAGCCCCAGCAAAACTGGAGTCAATGGGAATCAGGGGGAAAACTCTCTGCTAGTTGGAGTCATACCTAGCATAAGGATGGTTGTGATTGTTGGAGGCCAGTCATCTCAGCTCCAGGACATCACTGCAGGAGTTCCTCAGGGTAGTGTCCTCGGCCCAACCATCTTCAGCTGCTTCATCAATGACCTTCCTTCCATCATAAGGACCGAAGTGGGGATGTTCACTGATGAATGTTCATCACCATTTTTGACTCCTCAGATACTGAAGCAGCCCATGTCCAAATGCAGCAAGTCCTGGACAATATCCAGGCTTGGGCTGACAAGTGGCAAGTAACATTCGCACCACACAAGTGCCAGGCAATGACCATCTCCAACAAGAGAGAATCTAACCATTGCTCCTTGACTTTCAATGCCATTACCATCGCTGAATCCCCCACTATCAACATCCTGGGGGTTACCATTGACCAGCAACTGAAGTGGACTAACCATATAAAAACTGTGGCTACAAGAGCAGGTAGGAGGCTGGGAATTGTGCAGTAAGTAACTCACCTCCTGACTCTCCACAGCCTGTCCACCATCTACAAGGCACAAGTCAGGAGTGTGATGGAATACTCTCCACTTGCGTGGATGAGTGCAGCTCCCACAACACTCAAGAAGCTTGACACCATTCAGGACAAAGCAGCCCACTTGATTGGCACCACATCCACAAACATTCACTGCCTCCACCACCGACTCACAGTAACAGCAGTGTGTACCATCTACAAGATGCACTGCAGGAACTCACCAAGGCTCCTTAGACAAGCACCTTCCAAACCCACCACCATTACCATCTAGAAGGACAAGGGCAGAAGACATATGGGAACACCACCACCTGGAAGTTCCCCTCCAAGCCACTCACCATCCTGACTTCTAAATATATCGCCGTTCCTTCACTGTCGCTGTGTCAAAATCCTGGAACTCCCTCCCTAACAGCACTGTGGACACCACATGGACTGCAGTAGTTTAAGAAGGCAGCTCACCAGCACCTTCTCCAGGGCAATTAGGGATGGACAAGAAATGCTGGCCCAGCCAACGACGCCCACCTCCAATGAATGAATAAAAAAAACACAAGGGCTCTGGACAGAATAGATTGGGAGGAACTGCTCCCATTGGTAGAAGGATTGAGAGTGGGAGGACCAGCGTTTCAAGGTGATTGGCAGAAGCACCAACAGAGATATGAGGAAAAAACTGTTTTATGCAGCGAGTGGTTAGGACCTGGAATGCACTGCCTGGGAGGGTTGTGGAAGTAGATCCAGTTGCAAGTTTCAAAAGAGAATTGGGTAATTATCTAAAGAGGAAAAATCTTGCAGGGCCACAGGGAAAACGCAAAGGATTGTGACAAGTTGGGCTGCTCTTGAGAGAGCTGGCACAGGGGTGGCAGGCCGAATGGCCTCCTTCTTTGCTGTAACCATTCTATGATTCTGTCTGTCCTGCCCAGCTACATGGCTTAACCGACATCACTAAAATATTGTTGGTGGGCATTGCTGCGCACAAAGTGGCTGACACATTTCTCCAATTTCTTATCCATGCAGCTACTTTCCCATTAACCCAGTTCGTTTCAATTTTGCTTACAAGTTTATTATGTGACGCTTTATAACAGAGAGTACACTCTAACAAAACATCATTGGCTAGAATAAAGTCAAAATACTGCGGATGCTGGAAATCTGAAATAAAACCAAAAATGTTGGAAAAACTCAGCAGGCCTGACAGCATCTGTGGAGAGAGAGACAGAGCTAACGTTTTGAGTCTGTGCGACTTTTCTTCAGAGCCTGTTATCATTGGCTAGAAAGTGCTTTGGGGTGTCCTGAAGTCATGAAAGGCACTAATGGAATGCAAGTAAATTGTTCATTCATTCATCCTTTCTTTTTTTTTTCTTTCACCCTCTCTTTCTCCTATAGCTAGTTGGCAGTATACTGCACTGAAGCCACCCTTCGTCATGTCTTCCCTCCCCCCTGTCCTCCACCTTCCCTACTTCACTGCCCAGTCCTCAGTCTGGGACTTGAGTCAGTGTCCATTGCAGGCCCACACACTGATACTTAGCACTGACATTGTTACACAGCGATACAAACAGATATCAGGATTACTGAGCACTATGTGATGAAGGGCAAAGGAAGGACATACTGCAATGTACTTAGAGTACTAGAAGCCTATCTAATAAAGAATGCCAGGCGTGTGATGCCAATAAATAGATTTATAATCACAGAAATGTTACAGTGCAGAAGGAGGCCATTTGGCCCATCATGTATGCACCGGCTCTCTGACTGAGCATCTCACCTACTGCCTTCTCCCCGTAGCCCTGCACATCCTTCCTTTCCGGATAACAGTCTAATTTCCTTTTGAATGCTTCAGTTGAACCTGTCTCCACCACACTGTCAGGATGTGCATTCCAGACCCTAACCACTCGCTGCGTCGAAAAGTTTCTCGTTATGTCACTTTTGTTTCTTTTACTAATTACTATAAATCTGTGCCCTCTTGTTCTCGATCCTTTCACGAGTGGGAACAGTTTCTCTCTATCTACTCTGTCCAGACCCCTCATGACTTTGAGTAACTCTATTTCTTATAATTTCCTCTCAGCCTCCTCTTCTCCAAGAAAAACAGTCCCAACTTCTCCAATCTACCTTCATAACTGAAGTTCCTCATCCCTGGAATCATTCTCGTGAATCTTTTCTGCACCCTCTCTCTAATGCCTTCACATCCTTCCTAAAGTGTGGCACCCAGATCTGAGTGTAATAATCTAGCAGAGACTGAACAAGTAACTTATAAAAATTCAACATAATCTTCTTGCTCTTGTCCTTTATGCCCCTATTAATAAAGCTCAGGATACTATACACTTTATTAATTGCTCTCTCCACCTGTCCTGCCACCTTCAATGACTTATGTACATATACAGCCAGGTCCCTCTGCTCCTGGACCCCCTTTAGAATTGTAGCCTTTATTTCATATTGTCTCTCTTTGTTCTTCCTACCAAAATGAATCACTGCATATTTCACTGCATTGTACTTCATCTGCCACTTGCCCACCCATTTCACCAACTTGTCTATGTCCCTTTGAAGTTCTGCACTTTTCTCCTTACAATTCTTCCAACGTTTGTATCATCTGCAAACTTTGAAATTGTTGCTTGCACACCAAGGTCAAGGTCATTAATATATATCAGGAAAAGCAATGGTCCCAACACTGACCCCTGGGGAACTCCACTACAAACCTTCCTCCAGCAGGAAAGACATCCAATCACCACTCTCCTCTGTCTCCTGTTGTTCAGCCAGTTTTGTATGCACGTTGCCACTGTCCCTTTTATTCCATGAGCTATAACTTTGCTCAGTTGTGTGGCACTTTATCAAATGCTTCTTGGAAGTCTGTGTACACCACATCAACAGCATTGCCCTCATCAACTGTCTGTGCTACCTCCTCAAAAAATCTCCAGCAGGTTAGTCAAACATGATTTTCCTTTAAGAAAGCCACGTCAGCTTTCCTCAATTAACCCACATTTGTCCAAGTGACTATTCATTTTGTCCCAAATTATTGTTTCTGATAGTTTCCTCACCACCGAAGTTAAACTGACTGGCCTGTAGTTACTGGGCTTATCCTTACACCCTTTCTTTGAACAACAATGTAACATTTGCTATTCTCCAGTCCTCTGGGACCACCCCTGGATTTAAGGAGGTTCGGAAAATTATGGCCAGTGCCTCCGCAATTTCTACTCTCGCTTCCTTCCAGTATCTTTGGATGCATCTCATCTGGTCCTGGCACCTTGTCAATTTTAAGCGTAGATTACCTATCCAATTCAATTTCAAACCCATCCAGTGTCTGAATTAAAACAGAAAATGCTGGAAAAACTCAGCAGGCCTAACAGCTTCTGTGGAGAGAGAAACAGAGTTAATGTTTCGAGTCCGTTTGACTCTTCTTCAGAGCTAAAGAGAAGTAAAAATATGATGAAATTTATATTGTTTAAGGGGGGTGGGGTGGAGCAGGTGAAGCTGGATAGAATGCCAACGATAAGTGGAGGAGGCAAAGGAGAGATTGCCAAAGATGTCATGGACAAAAGGACAAAGAGGTGTTAATGGTAGCGGTACTGGCTAAAGGAGGTGCTGATGGTGGCATTAAGGTCAGAAAGCACAATGTGGTAATAGCAAGACAGGGGTAAGCACTCTGGACAGAACAACATGAACAAATGACAGATGCCCCTAGTGGGGCTGGGGTGGGGAGAGGGGACGGTAGTGGTATGTTATTTGTGTCCTCCTTTGTGAAGACAGAACCAAAGTATGTATTTAGTTGGTCAGCCATTTCTTTGTTCCCCATTATAAATTCCCCTGTTTCAGACTGTAAGGGACCTACATTTGTCTTCACCAATCTTTTTCTCTTCACATACCTATAGAAACTTTTACAATAATTTTTTATTGTAAGCTTACTCTCATACTCTATTTTCCCCTTCTTAATCAATCCCTAAGTCTTCCTTTGCTGAATTCTAAAGTGCTCCCAATCCTCAGGTCTGTTATTTCTCTGGCTAATTTGTATGCCTCTTCTTTGGATCTAATGCTATCTCTAAGTTCCCTTGTAAGCCATGGTTTGGCCAACTTTCCTGTTTTACTTTTGCGCCAGACAGGAATAAACAATTGTTGCAGTTCACCCATGCGCTCTTTGAATGTTTGCCACTGCCTATCCACCGTCATCTCTTCAAGTAACGTTTCCCAATCCATCATAGCCAACTCGCGCCTCATACCATCGTAGTTTCCTTTATTAAGATTCAGGACCCTAGTCTCAGAATCAACGATGTCACTCTCCATCTTGTTAAAGAATTCTATCATGTCCTGGTCACTCATCCCCAAGGGGCCTCACACAATTAGACTGCCAATTATTCCTTTCTCATTACACAATACCCAGTCGAGGATGGCCTGTTTTCTAGTTGGTTCCTCAATGTATTGGTCCAGAAAAATATCCCGTATACACTCCAGGAATTCCTGCTCTACGGTATTGTTACTAATTTGATTTGCCCTATCTATATGCAGATTAAAGTCACCCATAATTACAGATGTTCCTTTATTACATGCATCTCTAATTTCCTGTTTAATGCCATTCCCAACATCACCACTATAGTTTAGGGGTCTATATACAACCCCCACTAATGTTTTTTACCCCTTAGTGTTTCTCAGCTCTACCCATACAGATTCCACATTGTCGGAGCTAATATCTTTCCTCACTATTGCATTAATTTCCTCTTTAACCAGCAATCCAATTCCACTGCCTTTTCCTTTTTGTCTGTCCTTCTTAAATATTGAATACCCCTGGATGTTCAGTTCCCATCCCTGGTCACCCTGCAGCCATGTCTCTGTAATCCTGACTATATCATACCTGTTTACATCTATTTGCGCGGTTAATTCATCCACTTTATTGTGAATGCTCCTCGCATTAAGGCACAAAGCCTTAAGGCTTGTCTTTTTAATATTACTTGTCCCGTTCTGACTATTTTTCACTGAGGCCCTGCTTGATTCTTGCCCTTGATTTCTCTATCACTTTTCTTATTCCGCTTTCTGTGTTTTGTTCTTGTCCTTGATTCCCCCTCCTCTAACTTCTTGTATAGGTTCCCAACCCCCTGCCATTTTAGTTTAAACCCCACCCCCAACCACTCTAGCAAATATTCCCCCTAGGACATCAGTCCCGGTCCTGCCCAGGTGTAACCCGTCCAGTTTGTACTGATCCCACCTTCCCCAGAACCGGTCCCAATGTCCCAGGAATCTGAAACCCTCCCCCTCACACCATCTCTTCAGCCACGTATTCATCCAATATATCCTGCTATTTCTACTCTGACTAGCACGTGACACTTAATGCCGAGATCACTACCTTTGAGGTAATTGGCCGGGTTGGATTTGTCCTGCCTTTTGTGTACAGGACATACCTGGGCAATTTTCCACATTGCCGGGTAGATGCCAGTGTTGTAGTTATACTGGAACAGCTTGGCTAGGGGTGCAGCAAGTTCTGGAACAAAAGTCTTCAGTACTATTGCCAGGATGTTGTCAGGGCCCATAGCCTTTGCAATATCCAGTGTCTTCAGCCGTTTCTTGATTTCACTTGGAGTCGAATTGGCTGAAGACTGGCATCTGTGATGCTGGGCACCTCTGGATCATCCACTTGGCACTTCTGGCTGAAGATTGTAGCAAATGCTTCAGCTTTATCTTTTGCACTGATATGCTGGGCTCCTCATCATTGAGGATGGGGATATTTGGGGAGCCAGTGAGTTGTTTAATTGTCCACCACCATTCACAACTGGATGTGGCAGGACTGCAGAGCTTATTGGTTGTGATCCATTGGTTGTGGGATTACTTAGCTCTGTCTATCACTTGCTGCTTATGCTGTTTGGTACGCAAGTAGTCCTGTGTTATAGCGTCACCAGGTTGACTCCTCATTTTTAGGTATGCCTGGTGCTGCTCCTGACATGTCCTCCTGCACTCTTCATTGAACCAGGGTTGATGGTAATGGTAGAGTGGAGGATATGTTGGTCCATGAGGTTACAGATTGTGTTTGAGAATTCTTCTGCTGCTGATGATGGCCCACAGTGCCTCATGAGTTGTTAGATCAGTTTGAAATCTATCCCATTTAGCACGGTGGTAGTGTCACACAACACAATGGAGGGTATCCTCAATGTGAAGGCGGGACTTCATCTCCACAAGGACTGTGCGGTGATCACTCCTACTGATACTCTCATGGACAGATGCATCTGTGACAGGCAGATTGGTGAGGATGAGGTCAAGTATGTTTTTCCCTCTTGTTGGTTCCCTCACCACCTGCCGCAGACCCAGTCTAGCAGCTATGTCCTTTAGGACTCAGCCAACTCGGTCAGTAGTGATGCTACCGAACCACTCTTGGTGATGGACATTGAAGTCCCCACCCAGAGTACATTTTGCACCTTTGCCACCCTCAGTGTTTCCTCCAGGTGGAGGAGCACTGATTCAGCAGCTGTGCGGGGTGGTATGCGGTAATCAGCAGGAGGTTTCCTTGCCCATGTTTGACCTGAGGGCATGAGACTTGATGGGGTTCAGAGTCGATGTTGAGGACTCCCAGGGCAATTCCTTCCCGACAGTATACCACTGTGTCACCACCTCTGCTGGGTCTGTCCTGCTGGTGGGACAGGACATACCCAGGGATGGTGATGGTGGTGTCTGGGACATTATCTGTAAGGTATTATTCAGTGAGGATGACTATGTCAGGCTGTTGCCTGACTACTCTGTGAGACAGCGGTCCCAATTTTGGCACTAGCCCCAGATGTTAATAAGGAGGACTCTGCAGGATCGACAGGGCTGAGATTGCTGTTGTCGATTCTGGTGCCTAGGTCAATGCCGGTTTCATTCCTTATTTGTGACTTCGTAGCAGTTTGTTACAACTGAGTGGTTTGCTAGGCCAGACCATGTAAGGATGGCAGATTTCCTTCCCTAAAGGAACAATTGACAATGGTTTCATGGTCATCATTAGACTTTTAATTCCAGATTTTTTATTGAATTCAAATTCCACCATTTGCTTTGTGGGATTTGGACAATGGCACCCAGAGCATTTCCCTGGACCTCTGGATTACTTAGTCCAGACCATACCACTACGCCATCATCTCCCCTATGATATCATATCTCCTCATAGTACTCTGTACAAATTTTGTTTGCTAATTGCTCCTGTGGAATGTCTTGGGACACTTTACCAAGTTAAAGGTGCCGTGTAAATACAAATTCTTGTTGCTGTAATGTAACATTCTAGGTTTTGAACTCCACTCTGTCACAGCAGCAGTACAGATGTGGAGATTGCTGAAAATGCATGGCCTTGCCCACCACAATCCATTATCCATGAACACTGCTGGCATCAACACACAGGATGTTCCTAGCCCTGAAGCACATGCACTGGGCTGTCTGCTGTGGCTCAATGGGTAGGACACACCCTTCAGAGGTTGGAAGTTGTGGGTTTAACCCCACTCCAGAGATTTGAGCAAAAGATCCTGGCTGGTACTCCGAGTGCAATACTGAAAGAGTGCAGCACTGTCAGAGTTGCTGCCTTTCAGTGGAAACGTTAAACCGTGGCCCTGACAGGTGGCTCAGGTCGATCTGAAAGATGCCACGGCATTTTTCGAAGAGGAGCCGGGCAGGTCTCCCTGACCAATATTTATCCCTCAACCAGCATCACTAAGAGCAAATGATCTGGTCATTATCTCATCGCTGTTTGTAGGAACTTGCTGTGCATAAACTGGCTGCTGCATTTCCCAGATTACAACAGTGACTTCATTGGCGCTAAACACTTTGGGAGGTCATGAAAGGTGCTATATAAATGCAAGTCTTCCATTCGTCACTTTGGGAGCGGCTTAGCTTGGGGGTTCGGGGAATAAAGCTCACCCCCACCTTCTCAAGGACAACGAGGGGTGGGTGATAATGGGTGACCTTGTTGTGGTGCCCATATCCCAACACTGAATTGTGTAAATGATAGAGTCGCTGCCTCTGTGTGTTTTCAATGGCTGCGAGGTTCTGTAGGTTTGTGGTGACGAATTGTATTTTGCAGGATGAATGTTCTGCCGAGTTGTGGGCATTATTGAAATGTTGAGCATTTAGCACACGGTGCTGTCGTTCATCATTAGGGAGCACACAATAGCGCAGCTCCGGAGGCTTCGGAAACAAGATTTTCATATTAATGCATGAACCTTGCATCTGTCCTATCGCTCAGTGGTTGCTGATTCAAATCCATTAACAGCCCAAAGCTGCATCACAGCAGTTTATTTTTGAAAAGTCGTTTCTAAATATCTTGCCAGAGTTGCTGGTTCATTGCTGAATACTTGGGAGAAGATGTTGCAGAGACGTTTTGAGGAAATAAAAGGCAGGATTTTCAGAGTCCGGAACCCGCACTGGACGACAGTCAGAGCAGCTCAGTAATGTTCCCAGGGGGCAGCCTCTACCTGTCCACCTCTGAGCTCGTCCTCCAGTTAAGGAGAGTGGCTGGGTCCCCAGTCCGGTTGGTCCAATCGGAGGGCCAGCAGCACCACTGGGAGAGGCAGATCAGGGATCGAGACAATAAAAGTTCGGAGGGGCCAGGCAGTTCCTGCAGGAGGCCCCTTCTCTGAGGGATGAAGCCCCTAGCCCTGATGGACACCAACCCCCCCGGACTGCTGCAGGGAGACAGCCCCCAGTGAGTTGGTGGCCGCAATAGACATTTGGGGCGGCTGCAAAATGTCAGTGAGCACTTTAAACTGCCCCAAGCTGGGGCCTTAAACGTACAGACTGGCTACCCCCACCTCCAAGGAGCGGGCAGGCAATCCACAAGCCAGCTGTCTCCGGCAGCCAGAATGTATGGGGGAGCTCCACTCCACCCCCATCCCCACTTCCTAACCTGCCATCCTGGGGCTGGGAAGACGCAGCCCAAAACAGTTGAGGAAGCGACAAAAACTGAAAAGTGACCAATCGTTCTTTGGGCTGGGATGTTGATGTTTGGGGATTCAGCGATGGTAACGCCATTGAATGTCAGAGGGGGGAGAAGGTTAGAATCTAACCATGATGGCTATTGCCTGGCACTCGTGCATCAGCCCAAGCCTGAGTGATGGCCAGGTCTTGCTGTATATGGACAAGGTTTACTTTGTTATCTGAGGGTACTAGATTGGCGCTGTTTATGTTGCTTCAGTATGGGAGAAAAGAGAGAAGGAAGGAGAGAGTTACATTTCCTATAGCACCTTTCATGCCATCCAGACAACCCAAAGTGCTTTACAGCCAATGAAGTACTTTCCAAGTGTAGTCAATGTTGTAAACAGAATAGACTTGTGAGCAAAGCTAAAGCCCATGGGACTAAAGGGACAGTAGCTGTGAGGATACAATTTTGACAAAGAGAGAGGAAGCAGAACGTTACGCTATACCTTTGTTTCCAATGTACAGCAGTGTAAGGGCTTTGATCTAACATACCATGTGTCTTCCGTATGCTGTCAGCCCGAAGCAGAGAGCGGACCTGCCTGGACATGGCTGAATCACCCCCCGTATAAAGATGCCATGTTACTGTGTTACTGACCCCGTTCTTGAGTGGTCAGTGCCTTGTGTGCGGAGCAGTGGCCATCACAGAGGTTAACAGAATGGGTTAAGGGTCAGAAAGCAGAGATAGCGATGAATTAATATTTTCCTAATTGTTTTTTTTCCCCCAGACTGGAGGGCAGGATGCACTGATGTTTCTCAGGGTTCAGTATCAGGGTCACAGCTCTTTCTGATGTATGGATTTGGGTATAGCAAAGTTTACAGATGACAAAAACATGAACCCAATACTTCATTGTCCTTCATTGGCTGTCAAGCACGTTGGGACATTCTAAGGTCGTGAGAGGTGCTATAGAAATGCATAATGTGCCAAATGGCCTCCTTTAGTGCTGTATCATTCTATAATTGTATGAATGTAAAAAACTCAGCTGTCAATTTATACACAGCAAGCTGCCACAAACAGCAATGTGAGGAGAATCAGATAACCTGTTTCAGAGAGCTGGAGAGATAGGCTTTAAGCAATATCTTAAAGGAGGAGAGAGGAGGTGAAGTGGATTGGGGAATCAGTTCCAGAGTTGAGGGCCTAGATGGCTGGAGTCAATGGTGGGGGGAGGAAGTGGGTGATGCACAAAGGATCAGAATTGGAGGAATTCAGGGCAGGATTTTACACATCGGTGAGCGCGGTTAAGTCAGGCGGAACTCCCAATGTCATCGTGTCCCATTTAAATTTTCAGGAAGGCGGGGGCGCAGTGAAATCAGCTGTCTGCCCGCCGACCTGCCCATGGCCAATTGAGGCCATTGACAGAGTCAATTAAGTAATTAAAGGACCTGCTGGTCCAACCTTAAGGCTGTCGGGCAGGCCAGGAGATCCGGCGGGCAATAGAAAAAACATGAAACCTCTTCCACCGGTGGGATGAGGTTTCATGCAGGGTTTTAAAAAATTTTAATAAAGTTTATGTAAAAATTATGGACATGTCCCAACTCATGAGGGGACATGTTAGGGAAATTTTATTTTTCTATTTTTAGCTTTTTGACATTTAGAGCCAATCTCCCTGAGGCTGCACTTAGCCTCAGGGAGATGAGTGCGCTCTTTCCTGCGCATGTGTGAAAGAGCGCACTCTCGATTTTGGGATTCCCCCCCCCCCCCCACCTGCCTGCATAGGGAGTGCATAGTGCTTCTGTGTGGACATCACGCTGGGTGGCCTTAATTGGCCCACCCATGTAAAATGGCGCCGCGCCCCCAATCGGGGGTGTCAATCGGAAGCACGCCGGTGCACGCCCACCATTCAACTTTGCCCCCGATGGGGGGGAAAACCCTGCCCTCAGAGTTCTTGGAGGGCTGTAGCGTTGGAGGAGGTTATGGAGATGGCAGAGTGGGGCAGGAGGGGTGGGCAGGAATGGGAGAGAGTCCATTGTTAGTGGACTGGGAAATCAATATAGGTCAGCAAGTGTAGGTGGGTGATGGGGGAATGGGGAATGAAAATCATACTTCTGTCATAAATTCAATAAGATATAATTAAATTGGGCAGTTTGATTGGTAGAAAATGCTCCTCAATTTATCAGGGTTTAAAATGGGCACTGGAACAGAAATGGGGAAGGTTTTCTTTGTAATGTAAAGAATGATCTAAAAAGAATGATTAAAGATGGAGAAAAGGAGGGGTGATTTTGAGATGTGCCAGGATTGTACTATGCACATTGTTGGGTGATTTGTGCTTCGAGAAAGTAAACCTTTGCTCTTCATGTCCCCAGCTGATCAGTAAGTGAGCACAGCAGTGAATGTGGAGAGCTGTGTAGCTGAACTGATCCAATTGCACAATCTCACCTGTCTAGTTGAGATGTTTTGAGTGTTATCAAACTCATTTTCAGACACAGAGACAGATGGCCAATAGGCCCTCAGATTAAATACTCATAAGGTCAGGGAAGTACACCTTATATTGAGAACAATATTATCTACCAGATCTCATTCATTTTCAATTAAGCAATGGGCGATTCTGAGATATTGCTGTCATATACAGAATTGTTACTGTGGAGCTGCAGCTGTTGGATTGGACATTGAATATTCCCAGTGGAAGCTAGTGGATTAGATTGACTGATGGAACTCAATGAATATGCTGGAATTTTGCTGAATTTTATTTCAGGATTGTAAGTTTAGGAGTCAACATGCAAAGTGGAATCAAAGGGCTGGATTAATGGAGGTGCTGGAGGTCTCGGCTGCTGATTGGAGGGTCAGCTGGAGTCTCTTTCAGGCAAAGCCTGTTGAATTAAGTGCTGGTCAGGCAGCAGGGGCCTTCTCTGGGATTATAGACCCTGGGGTTGGAAGACCTGCCCACTGAAAGCTGCCAGCCAATCAGAGGCCGTCGGCTCTATAGATTGGCAATGCCACTGGGGAAGCTGCTTTTATAACTCTGACCCCAGGCCTAGCATTGCCACTGGATCCCCAGGCCACAGGTGGGTAATGGCAGGAAGGGGGATTGCAGGGGAGAGAGGGTAGACTTCAAAGGGAAGGGAGCTGGCTCTTTGCAGGCCCTCCCCTTCCTAATGCCGGGTCCCTCGATCAGACACACTTCTTATGAATGGTGGACAGGTCCAGGAGCCGCATATCCTCCCGCATGGGTTTGCTTGCTGTATTCTCTGCATGGCGAGCTACCCGCCCATCGCTGCAGAGGCAGAATGAGATCCTTAAGTGGGCATTAATTGGTCACTTGAGGGCTTCAGTTGGCATCAGGGTGGGAAGGCAGAGGGGTTCCCACCTACCACCCTCCTGCCTGATTAAATGCCATAGCCCTCATCACCAAACTTGCCACAGGGAAGGGCATTAAAATCCAGCAAAAGAATTTGTGCCAAACAAAAGCAAAAATACCTGGAAAAACTCAGCAGGTCTGACAGCATCTGCGGAGAGGAACACAGTTAACGTTTCGAGTCCGTATGATTCTTCAACAGAACTAAGGAAAATGAATTTGTGCAATGCTTTTGACAACCTCAGGACATCCCAAAGCACTTTACAACAATGAAGTAGTTTTGAAGCGTAGTCACTGTTTTAAAGTAGGAAACAAGACAGCCAATTTATACACAGCAAGATCCCACAGAGAGCAATGTGATAAATAACCAGATCATCTTTATCTTTATGATATTAATATTGATTAGGACACTATGGAGTGATCCCCATTGGATCTAACCCATCCACTTGAGAGGGCAAAATGGGCCTTGGTTTAATGTCTCCTCTGATAGACAGCACCTGTGACAGTGCAGTGCTCTCTCAACAGTAACCCTCTAAAAGAGCAGTGCCCCCTCAATACTGACTCTCCGACAGTGCAGTGCTCCCTCAGTACTGACCCTCTGACAGTGCAGCGCTCCCTCAGTACTGACCCTCTGACAAGTGCAGCACTCCCTCAGTACTGACCCTCTGACAGTGCAGCGCTCCCTCAGTACTGACCCTCTGACAAGTGCAGCGCTCCCTCAGTACTGACCCTCTGACAGTGCAGCACTCCCTCAGTGCTGACCCTCTGACAAGTGCAGCGCTCCCTCAATACTGACCCTCAGAAAGTGCAGCACTCCCTCAGTACTGATCCTCCGAGAGTGCAGCACTCCCTCAGTAGTAACCCTCCAACAATCCAACACTACCTCCGTACTGACCCTCCCACAGAGTAGCACTCCTTCAGTACTGCCCCTCTGACAGTTCAGCACTCCCTCAGTACTGCCCTGGAAATGTCAGCATGGATTATGCGCTCAAGCCTCTGGAGTGGGAATGGGACTTGAGAAATGAACTAATGTTTTTGTCTTCCAGATTCCTATCAGGTTGTGTTTTTCCAGCAATTTTCTGCATTTATTTGCCAATTTTTAACCTTTCTTTAAAATTACGTCATGTGATTTCTTTTTGGTTGAATGGAGGGAGTAGCTCATGACAGAGTGCTATGCGGTAGTGTTCGGGACACTGATCGATTTGTTCAAAGGGTGTGAGTCTCTTGGGATCTGCAAACGATTTTTAATGGCTATTTGGAGACAGGCGAATTCTCCAGGATCATAACTCTGAAGTTCAGAATAAAATTTTGCTTGCGTCAATTCACTAAAAATGAAAAAACTCACGTCAGAGCTGATTAAAAACTGGGTCACATTCTCATCTGGGACAGTAATATCATTGCCTAAAACAGAGAGAATCTCTGATTTGATTATATGACAGATATAGAAATATTTCAGAATGATCTCTCAATGTAGGCTCTTGCATTTACAGGTTCAAAGAGGAAGTTCCAATAAGGGGCATGTAAAACGTCAACCTGTTTGGATACTTGATGACCTGTTCTAGTTTATGTCTCTATCATTTCTCACAACCTCGGGATGTCCCAAAGTGCTTTTAAGCCACTGAAGTACTTTTGAATTGCAGTCACTGTTGTAATTTAGGAAAGATGCAGCCAATTTGCACACAGCAAGCTCCCACAAACAGCAATATGATAATGACCACATAGTCTGTGTTTTATTGATTGTTGGTAGAGGGATAAATATTGGCCTGGGCACCGAGAGGGAACTCCCCTACTCTCCTTTGAAATATTGCCATGGGATCATTTGTAATGTACTGGAGAAAACATTGGGCCTTAGTTTAATATTTTGTCCAACAGCGCAGCGCTCCAACAGTACTGCACTGAAGTATCTGTCTGGCATTATGGGCTCAAGTCTCTGGAGTGGGACTTGAACCTGCGATCTCTGACTGAAAGGTAAGGTTGCTACCCACAGAACCACAGGTGACAATTAACACACCCACCTCGAACTAACACCACCATCGCCTCCCACCCCACCTCCTCCCAAATGATTCTAATAGAATGTCATGACCCATGACAGTTTCTGATAGATGGACATGAGAGTTTGGTCTAGAAAGGTTTTGACCCGACAATCATTGTGCACATATAAGTAGATGGAATCTGCAGCACGGAACAGACACAACAGAAACAATGCCAGTGTTTATGTCCCCGCACAAGCCTCCTCTCATTCTAATAACCTTTTCTCACCCTGCCCCAAAACTCACCTCCCATTGAATGCATCACCATTCTCTGTTTCAGTCACTCCGTGTGGCTGTGGACTCCGTATCTTCACCTTTGACTGCATCATCTTTGGCTGCAATTGCATAATTCACCCATGCAGTCATATCAAATCCAATTGTGCCAGAATTGGCTAGAAGCAGTTCCAAAACAGCTATAACTATTTCTCAATTTTGAGCAAACATTGGCCCGATCCTCCAGTCTCTGAATCATTGGAGATCAGACTGAAGATGCGGGTTGGGACCCCTGTGGAAATCCCAATGTGCTGACCTCTGTGGGAATTACCCAGGTCGTTTGAACTTCTGAAGAGCAACTGCTCTGCTTCCTGAGACCCTCCCATGAATATCTCCAACTCTGAGTTAGAGTCGGAGAGGTTGGATGGTTCTGATTTACCAGGATAGTTACCCAGGAAATGTTAGACAAAATACTCTAATCTAACTCCTAGGTAACTCCACAACTGACCCTCTGACTCTCGCTTTTGACCCCTCCTATCTAACCCCTGAACCCCCAACTTAACCCCCTGGTGCCCCCCTCCCCCCACCGTGACCAGTTCCCAACCATCCCTTCGGACCTCCCGACTACCTCTTCCAACCACTCTGACTACCCTCCGACCCAACCCGATCCGACCACCTCCATCTCGATCAGATCTGGCTACCACTCCCCAACCAATCTACCATCTTACCCACCTACCACATCACTGACCAGCCAGTTTATCCACACACTACCACCCTACCCATTCACTAATTCATCCACTCGCCCATTCAGCTATTTACCCACTCACTAACATTTAAACTTACTGTACTGCAGCTACTGCCAGTGGAGGGGAAATCCAACGGTGCTTGCTACTTTAAGCTTTGTATAGGATGGTTACAATATAGAAGGAGGCCATTTGCCCTGTTGACTTCATGCTGCATATTGAAAGCAAAGGCTGAAGGAAGATATTATTGATTGTTAACAGAACTCATAAAAGGTAAGGTTGGAAGTGGGTGGGGGAAGAATTAACTAAAAACACAGTCAGGAAAAGCATTTCCAATAAGTGGCAAGTTCAGCAAAAAAGATCAGTCAGCAAGTTCACCTTTCTATTTAATGAATTTTACAATATTATCTTTTCATAAAAGCTTGCTGGCGTGTACAGGAGGTTTAGGCTAATGCTCAGCACATTTGAAAGATTTTACTGAGATCAACTGATCCTTTCTGTGCTCTGAGCTGTGACTTGTGGAATGCTGTCCCATTCCAGGATGAGGCTAGTGTTTGATAAACCACAGTTCATATGACAGCTTATCCAAACTTTCATATTTCAAATGATTTTGAAAATCCAAGTGCCAATATCATTTTACTAAACTTTATGGGGAATACAGATGTAGGGACCATCAATGTAAGATGGTCACTAATAAATCCAATGGGGAATTCAGGAAAAATGTCCTACCTAGGGAATGGTTAGCACTTAGAATTCACTACTACAGGGAGCATTTGAGGCAAATAGTATAAATGGATTTAAGGAGAAGCATAATAAACACATGAGAGAGAAAGGAATAGGAGGATATGCTGATAGAGTGGGAGGAGGCTCACGTAGATCATTAACTGTCCTTTACCAGATTGCTGTTTGTGGGATCTTGCTGTGTGCAAGTTGCCTGCCATGCTACCCATGTTATAACAGTGACTACACTGCAAAAGTGCTAACAATTTGGAACATTCTAAAGTTGTGGAAGGTGCTTTATTAATGCAAGTCTCTTTTCTCATGAACACCGATGTCAACCTATTTGGCTGAATGTCCTGGTGTTGTGCTGTATATTCTGTATAATACGATGTAAAAATGTGAGAAAACAAATCTAAGTCACATCTCCAGTCAGTTTGCCATGGAGTCTGTTCCGCTGTTGAATTAGATTATGGCTGATCTGTATCTCAACCCTGTTTACCCGTCTTGACTTTGTAACCTTTAATACCCTCGCCCAACAAAAACCTATCAATTTCAGTTTGAAATTTTAAATTTACCCCCAGCCTTAACAGCCTTTTGCAGGGAGAGAGCTCCTGATTTCTACTATCCTTCTGGAACAGTTGCAGTCCATGTGGCAAAGGTGCTCCCACCATATTGTTGAGAGGGAGTTTGTAACTCTTTAATCGGCCACTTCAGTTCAGAGTCAACTATGTCTTAATTATACGTGAAAAACACCGTCACTACATCAAAACATTGTAAGGGTCATACATTTCTCATACTACATTCCTTCAAGTTGTATGTTTAGAAAGGTGTTACTGTCAGTGTCTACCTACACTCAGGACTACAGTAGAGGCTCATCCAGGTTTACCCATTGGAATCTCTTCTTGTAATCTTATGGTGGGAACATTTCTATTTCAGTCTCCTCCCATAGCTCCCCTGAAGGTGGGTACTCTTGCTGGGGTTTGATTCCTGCGGCATTCTCTGTTCTTCATTTCCTCCCCAAATGGTTGACCGTTGACCAGCTGAGAATAAGGATTCTCTGTTAGCCCTCCGACCGCTTGTGGAGTTTCCTGGTTTCAACCTCCTACAGCACAGAAGGAGGCCATTCAGCCCAACTTGCCAATGCTGGCTCTTTGAAGGGCCATCAACTAATCCAACTCTCTTGCTTGCTCTTTCCCCATAGCCCCACATGTTTTCCTCTTTATTTATCCAATTCTCTTTTGAAAGTGCCTATTGAATTGCTTCCACCTCCCTTTCAGGCAGCATGTTCTAGATCACAACAACTCATGGTGTAAAAAAAAATTCACATCCTTTTCCTCTGGGATCTTTGCCAATTATCCTAAAACTGTATCCTCTGGTTACTGACTCTCCTGCCTTTGGAAGTAGTTTCTCTCTATCTACACTACCAAAACCCTCCAAAATTGAATTTTCCATAATTTTCTTGGAACTCTTTTGTCCATTAGTTGCAATAATATTCGACATGGGATGAAAAGGACTTCTTGACTGACAGTCAAATATCATCCACTTGGATAAGGAAGCATCTTTTGCTTTCTAATTGGCCGTATGGAGACATTGTGCTGTGAAAATGGACATATCGGGTAACCAATGGCTCACCAGCGCCTTCTCAAGGACAGTTAGGGATGGGTAATAAATACTGGCCTTGCCAGAGATGCCCACAACCTGCGAATGAATAATAAAAACAATCCTGAAAGAGGAAAAAAACCTTCATAAGTTTTAAGACCCTGGGAGAGAATGAGTTTCATGAGTCTGCATTTCCAGTAGCAAAAATTTGGAAAAAAAATATTTGAGGGACTGATAATATAGGCATGCTGAAAAGATAAGATCGAATTCAAAAACAGTCAAGGAATGAAATAAAGGAGGTTGATAGGGGAGAGACAAAGGAAGTAAATTGATAAGCTATTTCAAGTTACTAGATTGGTGATGTTTGTGGGAGTCACAAATGACAGGTGATATTCAATGGTTGATGTAAAATGTTCCTGCAGTTAAGGTGTTTATCTCTGGTCTCTCAATCTTAATAATGTTCATCAACAAACTTTCTGCTGCTACTGATGGAGTTTAATAATGTTCCAACGTTGCAGATGTGGCATTTCATTGATTGGGGCTTTGAACAGTTTGCAGCCTGTGCCCAGTACAAACAAACATCTATGTCAGCCAGACTATTTTAAATTCTGTACCCTGTAGCTTTTATAATGCAGGGTTTGGTGGAGAGGGGGTGGGGTTGTTTCTGTGCAGAACACCAGAACCCAAGATGACTTATACCAGCTGTGGCTCAATGGGTAACACTCTTGTCCCCCCGAGTAGGAAGAGCGTGGTTCAGAATCCCATTCCAGAGACTTGAACACAAATCTAGGTAGGCTGCCACTCCTAGTGCAGTAGTGAGGAAGGGTTGCACTGTTGTCTTGTCTGATGAGGTGTTAAACTGAGGCCAAGTCTGTCCTCACAGGTGGATTTAAGAGAATCACGGGAACTATTTCTAAAAGGACAGGAGCGTTCTCCCTTGTGTCCTAACAAATATTTAGCACTCAACCAACACCTAAAAAACAGTTGATCTGGTCCTACACCACATTAGTGTTTGTGGGACCTTGCTATGACATGATTGGCGACTGTTTTTCCATTACAACGATGAACAAGACTTCAAGACAAAGTACTCGATGGCTGTAAAGCGCATTGGGGCTGCCTGAGGTCATGAAAAGAATTATTGAGATGGAAGTCTTCTTTTTCCTTCCTTTGTATTGTGCTGATGTAATGGTTAAACATTAAGATTTCTGAATCCAGGCCATTTAATTAAGCTAGAAGCAGCTGTGGTCCCAGCACTAAGATGTGAGGCCCCCAGCTCAGCACATTTCCACTGGCACGCCCCAAAACCAACACAGCTCCCCAAACAAGTACTCATTGACTTCACACCATCAGCCAGCTTCTTGATTAATTGGAGGGTTCACCCTGAATCCACACGGCTATAAGTCCTTGCCTCCACTTAGGATATCTCTGTTTGAGATGGATGCCTGGCTCATGTTGTCTTCTTGTGAATACTTGGAGGATGTGATTGTCCAGGTTACACAAACTGGGAAACTCTTTGAATGTTCTCTCCATCGGCTGGTGTTTCGGCAATCATAGAGGTGGAAGCAAAGGTGGAGCTCTATTTACTGTTTAGGTCTCCAAAGCTAAGGAAGGATACAATTATCTCAGAGTGGATAAAGGTTCACTGGATTGGTTCATGAGTTTTTCTTTTACAAGTACTGGGCACCATAATCAGTCTCCCCGCATGTCAGAGACCCCCAATACTGGGAAAAGTCTTGGAAGTGGCAACCTATTGTACTAATAACACCTACTTTCAGGATCATCAGTGACAGGGCAAGAGATGGTGAATCAAATAAAATAGAACCATAGCACCACAGAAAAGTCAAGGTGCAGAAGGTGGCCATTCAGCCCATCATGTCTGCGCCAGCCAAAAAGAGAAAAAAGAAACCAACCACTCATTTTAATCCTACTTTCCAGTACCTGGTCTGTAACCTTGCAGGTTCCAGCACTTCAGATGCTGATCCAGGTGCCTTTTAAAATGAGTTGAGTGTTTCAGCCTCAACCACCAAATTAGGCAGCGAATTCCAGATGCCCGCCATCCTCTGGGTGGAAAGGTTTTTCCTCATGTTCCTAGGAATCGGTTGGCCAGTGAGGAGATTGAAGACTTTATTGTCGCTTTGAAAAAGCCGCCCTCCCAGTGGAATTTTGGAGAATTTGAAGGGAGAGAATTACGGGACAGATCTGTGTGTGGTTAAAAAAGTGAACACATTTGCAACAAGCTGCTGATATTGCCGTAGTTATTTTTTGACACAGTTTGTCAAGCAGCATTGCCCATGGACATGGAGGAATGTGACTTGGAGAAGTCAAAACAACCACCAGTTGTCTACTGAAGTAAATAAGCTGCAGCTGAGTAATCAGTAGGCCCCAACAATAGCGGTTAGTAGTAGCAGAGGTATTAAAAAGTCCTGTTACTGATGCTTAGACCAACACTGAGCACCGAATTGTCCATTTGTGAGGACAGAGTGCTACAGATGCAAAAAGGGTCATTGTGCCAAGGCATGTTGAAAGAATGTAAACAGGATAAAAGCTGGCTGGAGGAGACGGCATTCACTGCGTACGGTTGTTGAACAGCAGCTGATTGATGAGGGGTCTGTTGAGACGCATAGAATCCAAAGCACAAGGATGTCTGGTGGAAATTTGTAGAGTGTCGTAATCCAAGGGGCATTGGATGAAGCTCCAGTAAACATGGAAGCCAACACGTGTGCATCATTCAGTGGGATTTCTGTATCGTTATACCATGAAAAGTTGAGTCAATATCAACTGGAGAAATCAGGCGTAGAATTGGGAAGTTATGGAGGAAAGAAAATTCCTATAATGGGAAGTGTATCAGTTCCAGTCACATAATAAGAAGCAACATGCAAAAATTGTCCATCATTGTGGAGAAGGGTGAAAAACCAGCCTTGTTAGTAAGTAACTGGTCAATAGTGCTTAAATTCAATTGGAACAAGCTTTCTCACGTGGAAACAAAATTCACAATGCAAGAAAGCGTGATCGCCAAGTACCCTCAGGTGTTTAGTTAAACTGACAAACCAACTCAAGGATATAAGGCCAATATACAAGTCCAGAGGAATGCAGACAAGCTTGTGGCAGACCCTGTCCAGTACCCTATGCTCTAAAAGAGAAAGTAGAGCAAGAACTGAAATGACTGGGGTCTGAGAGCATTATCTATGAAGTAGAACAGAGGAATTGGGCTTTTCCCATAGTGGTAGCAGCAAAGTGAGATGGTAGTGTAGGAGTATATGGGGATTATAAGGTAAATGTAAATCAGGCATTGGAACGTAATCCACCCAAAACTTTGCCAAACATGGAGGATCTGTACGCAACGGTGTGAGGAGGCTAGAGTTTTTCAAAATTAGATCCGACAAATGCCTATCTTCCACTTGCGTTAGGTGATGTGTCTGAGTTGTATTTGACAAATAATACAGACATGAGTCTATTCCAGTTTCAAAAGCTGCTACTTGGTGTTTCTTCAGCCCCTGGAATTTTCCAAGGAACGATGAACCAAATTTTGTAAGGAATTCAGGGAGTGCGCTATTCAGGTGACGCTTATTTCAGTTCCAAACAGGCAGACCCATGATGACAGGCGGAATAAGGTGCTCCAATGTTTGGAAAAGCCTGGAGTTCAGATGGAGGCACATGAATGTGAAATGTTTCAAAACTCTGTAGAGTATTTGTAAGGTCACAGGGTGGCAGACAAAGATGGGTTCCATCCTACTGAGGGTAAGGCTCAAGCAATAAGAAATGTGCTCACATCCTCTCAGCATATACCGGGGCTCAGTTCTTTTTTGGGCTTAGTGACTACGGTAAATTTATTCCAAATTTGGCAACCTTATTGCATCCACTGAATGGACTCTTGGGGAAGGGTATTGGAATTGGACAAGGGAGTGTGACAAAGCATTCCAGTTGTGCAAAAGTAAACTGCTAGGTGGTTCATTGCTCATATATTACGACGTGTCCAAAAAGATTAAGCTGGCACATGATGCCTCTCTATATGGAGTGGGTGCTGTGACCTCTGAGGTGTTGGAGGGACTGATTGCATTTCTTTTCTGCGCCCTCAATGCCAGTGAGCGAAATTATGCTCAGATTGAACGTGAAATATTATCTTTGATTTTTGCAGTAAGAAGATTTCATAAATACTTGTATGGGTTGTAGTTTCATAATAAAAACAGATCATTTTGAATTAGAAGTCTCCAGTGCTCAATGTAGCTGCAGCCCGAACACAGAGATGGACTTGGATTTTGTCTGCTTATTGGTACGACATTAAGTAAAGACAGTCGGAAGATCATTGTAATCCCGAAACAACGTTTGGATTGCCATCCCCATCGGAGGTAGAGCCCAACAGGGTGGAGGTAGTTTTCTTTTCACACGTAGATGAGTTGCTGGTCACAGCGGATGACATTGGGTAGACCGATTCGCAGAGACCCTACATTGGCAAGTGAATATGACTATATCGCAAACTGGTGGCTAACACAGACACTGGATTTAGTAATCAGGCTATTTTTTTATGTGTAAGAACGAGTTGAGATTGCTGTTGCTATGAGATCTTCATGATCAGCACTTCAGGGATGAGCTTAACAAAGAGTCTACCGAGAAGCTATCTTTGGTGGCCAGGGTTAGATAATGACATAAGAGACACAGTGAAACAGTGTAGAACATGTCAAGCTGTAGAAAAGAAACCACCATCAGTACCTTTGGAACCATGGAAGTGGCCAGTGAGGGTGTGGCAGAGGCTGCACATCACTTTTACAGCATTTGAAGGACAACATCTATTCACTGCAATAGATAGCCAGCTGAAATGGGTTGAGGGATTTCTGTTGAATCAAACAACAACCAGCAAAACTCTGGATGTTTTGTGCAGTTTGTTTGCTGCCTATCGGTTCCCAGAGGAAATTGTGTTCGACAACAAGCCTCAGTTTTGTTCAGAAGAGTTTGTAAAATTTATGAGAATGAACGGGATAAAATATATTCGAGATCCACCATATCATCCTGCTTCAAATGGAGCATCAGAGTGCTCTGTTAAGCGTGCTCTTGTTAAGAAAATTCTCGATACAATTGGAAGATAGTTTAGATGTAAATGAATCACAAACCAGCAAATATCCAGCGTATTTATGGTAACACATCTCACATTACTGCCAGCAGAAAATCAGCTGCATTGTCCCTTAGGAAACAGACTAGAATGAGGTTTTCATTGCTGGAGCCACATTTAGCACGAGTCAGTAGAAGAGAAAATAATCCAGGCAGAAAGAGAATTGTGATGGGGTAGAGTATGAGAAAGAAGCCTGGAGTTGAGCCAGAAGGCTAAGGGGAAAGAGGTGATTGGAGTGGTTACCAGGAAGAGCCAAGGGCCGGAATTTTCTGGCCCCATTGGCATCAGGCACCATGGTGGATGGGACGGGACAGGGGACAGAGACGGGGTGGGGGGAGGGAAGGACAATATGGCGAGAAGGTAGAAAAGTGGTTTCACGCCATAGTGAAACCAGTTGGTGATCCTCTGCTCCACCCGTGGATGTTGAGCCGCGTTTCCCACCGCCACTCATTGGGATGTCATTTTATTACATCTACATCTCATTATAAGCCCTGCTCGCCGGAATCACACTCCCCCCCCACCCCCCCCACCCCACCACCCCACTCCCCACCCCCCCAACGCTGGATCATCCAGGCACATCGGTGTGATTGCACACTAACGTGTTTCACAACTGTACATAAGAGACGTGCACCTGGTGAGCTGCACTTCACTCGGGACTTTGAGGTTTGTTGCCGACTTTGCTTCAGGCAGCTCTCACAGTCATCAGCACCAGGAATCACAGGCAGCACCACATCACTGATGGGGGGGCTCATGAACAGATCTCCACCCACCAGACCAGCCATAAGGTGGGGGTAGCTTTTCAACGGCTGCAGGGCTAGGGCTTGCTTGGGTAAGGGGGAGACGTGGCCTCAGACAAGGGAAGAGGCTGCAGGGCGAGGGCTGTACTGGGGAAGGAGGGTGTCCCAGGTTGTGTGTGGGGGGGCACATGTTGATCTGTGCAAGTGGCCTCAAGATGGTGAGGGCTGAGGAGGCAGTCTCCAGAGGAGATGAGGCCAGATGGAGATGTGAGGGTGTGTGTGTGAGAGAGTGAGTGGTGATGTCCCTTGAGCTGGCAGTGAGTGAGATCTCTTTTTTTTATACTTTCAAAGGATGTGGGCTTCGCTGGCTGGGCCAGCATTTATTGCCCATCCCTAATTGCCCTTGAGAAGGTGGTGGTGAGCTGCCTTCTTGAACCGCTGCAGTCCATGTGGTGTAGGTACACCCACAGTGCTGTTAGGGAGGGAGTTCCAGGATTTTGACCCAGCAACAGTGAAAGAACGGCGATATATTTCCAAGTCAGGATGGTGCGTGCCTTGGAGGGGAACTTCCAGGTGGTGGTATTCCCATCTATCCATCTATCTGCTGCCCTTGTCCCATGAGTTTGGAAGGTGCTGCCTAAGGAACCTTGGTGAATTCCTGCAGTGCATCTTGTAGATGGTACACTGTGCTGCTACTGTGTGTCAGTGATGGAGGGAGTGAATACAAAGAACAAAGAAAAGTACAGCACAGGAACAGGCCCTTCGGCCCTCCAAGCCTGCGCCGATCATATTGCCTGTCAAACAAAAACGTTTTGCACTTCCGGGGTCCGTATCCCTCTATTCCCATCCTATTTGTGTATTTGTCAAGCTGCCTCTTAAACACCACTATCGTACCTGCTTCCACCACCTCCTCTGGCAGCGAATTCCAGACACTCACTACCCTCTGCGTAAAAAACTTGCCCCGCACATCTCCTCTATAGTTTTCTCCTCTCACCTTAAATCTATGTCCCCTAGTAATTGACTCTTCCACCCTGGGAAAAAGCTTCTGACTATCTACTCTGTCCATGCCACTCATAATTTTGTAAATTTCTATCAAGTTGTCCCTCAATCTCCGTCGCTCTAGTGAAAACAATCCGAGTTTCTCCAACCTCTCCTCATAGCTAATAACCTCCAGATCAGGCAGCATCCTGGTAAACCTCCTCTGCACCTTCTCCAATGCCTCCATATCCTTCTGGTAATGTGGCGACCAGAATTGCACACAATATTCCAAGTGTGGCCTAACCAAGGTTCTATACAGCTGCAGCATGACTTCCCAGCTTTTATACTCAATACCCCTGCCAATGAAGGCAAGCATGTCATATGCCTTCCTGACTACCTTATCCACCTGCGTTGCCATTTTCAGTGACCTGTGGACCTGTACACCCAGATCCCTCTGCCCGTCGATGCACTTAAGGGTTCTGCCATTTACTGTATAATTCCTACATGTATTAGACCTTCCAAAATGCATTACCTCACATTTGTCTGGATTAAACTCCATCTGTCATTTCTCCGCCCAATTCTCCAACCGATCTATATCCCTTTGTATCCTTTGACAATCCTCTTCACTATCTGCAACTCCTCCAACCTTAGTGTCGTCTGCAAATTTACTAATTAGCCCAGTTACATTTTCCTCCAAATCATTTATGTATACTACAAACAACAAAGGTCCCAGCACTGATCCCTGCAGAACACCACTAGTCACAGCTCTCCATTCAGAAAAGCACCCTTCCACTGCTACCCTCTGTCTTCTAGCCAATTCTGTATCCATCTTGCCAGCTCACCTCTGATCACGTGCGACTTTACCTTCTGTACCAGTTTGCCATGAGGGACCTTGTCAAATGCCTTACTGAAATCCATGTAGATAACATCCACTGCCCTTCCATCGTCGATCATCTTTGTCACTTCCTCAAAAAACTCGATCAAGTTAGTGAGACACGACCTCCCCTTCACAAAACCATGCTGCCTCTCACTAATACGCCCATTTGCTTCCAAATGGTAGTAAATCCTGTCATGAAGAATCTTCTCTAATAATTTCCCTACCACTGACGTAAGGCTCACCGGCCTGTAATTTCCTGGATTATCCCTGCTACCCTTCTTAAACAATGGAACAACACTGGCCATTCTCCAGTCCTCAGGGACCTCACCTGTAGCCAGTGAGGATACAAAGATTTCTGTCAAGGCCCCAGCAATCTCCTCCCTTGCCTCCCTCAGTACTCTGGGGTAGATCCCATCTGGCCCTGGGGACTTATCCACCTTAATATTCTTCAACACATCTTTTTTGATCTCAACATGATCCAGGCTATCTACACACTCTTCCCCAGACAAATCGACCGCCAAGTCCTTCTCTTTGGTGAATACTGATGAGAAGTACTCAGTTAATATCTCTTCTATTTCTTCTGGCTGTTTGTGGATGGGGTGCCAATCAAGCGGGCTGCTTTGTCCTAGATGGTGTTAAACTTCTTGAGTGTTGTGGGAGCTGCTCTCATCCAGGCAATTGGACAGTATTCCATCACACTCCTGACTTGTGCCTTGTAGATGGTGGACAGGCTTCGGGGAGTTAGGAGGTGAGTTACTCACCACAGGATTCCTAGCCTCTGTCCTGCTCTTGTAGCCACAGTATTTATATGGCTCGTCCAATTCAGTTTTTGGTCAATGGTAACCCCCAGGATGTTGATAGTGGGGGAATTCAGTGATGGTAATTCCATTGAATGTCAAGGGGCAATGGTTAGGTTCTCTCTTGTTGGAGATGGTCATTGCTTGGCACTTGTCTGGCGCGAATGTTACTTGCCACTTGTCAGCCCAAGCCTGGGTGTTGTTCAGGTATTTCTGCATTTGGGAATGGACTGCTTCAGTATCTGAGGAGTTGTGAATGGTGCTGAATGTTGTGCCATCAACAGTGAACATCCCTACCTCTGACCTTATGATGGAGGGAAGATGCCAGCGAATGTCTGATGGCCTTGTGAGTGTGTGAGGTTAGAGTGATAAAATGGTTGCCTTACCCTGGTGGTACAGGTGAGATCATTCATCCATTTTCTGCACTGGATGGCCGACCTCTTGTATAAGCATTGGCACTGACCACCATTGCCGGCACCTCCCAAGCTGGAGTGGTGAGACTGAGGGCCTCCTATGGCCATATCTTCTCTGGAGCAGACCTGGGCTTCAGACATTGAGAAGTGTGCACTTGGCTGCAGTTTAAATATGGCGCCCTGCATGGGGAAGCGGTGAGGTCACGGTGTAGCGGGGAAAGTCCAAGGCCGCCCCCCCCCCCCCCCCCCCCCCCCAAGCGAGGCAGCATGTTTCCTGTGGTTGAATAATTCATAAGGTGGGAATGGGACGATATTGCGTGAAAACCCACCATTGCAGTTGGCGGGTGAAATGACTTTCTTCCCGCCCACTACCGCACTTTGTGCAAATCTGGGATGATTCCACCCATGAAGATATGTGATCCTTGCATATATTTGGTTCGGATGTTTGGGAGTGGAAAGGTTAGCTTTGTGCATATAGATCATGTTTACCTTCAGAGGTTCATGAAGAAGAAGAGAATTGGGAAGAATCAAATGCGTCACTGTTTAAAAAAATCAAATAATAAATTAATAAAAATTAATAAAATCATTTAAGATAGAGAGGCAGAGATGAAAGGAAACTTTTTCTCTCAGAGGGTGGTGAGTCTTCGAAACTTTCTTCCTTAAAAGGCAGTGGAAGCAGAGTTTCTGAATGTTTTTTAAGGCACAGTTAGATTCTTGATAAGCAGACGGGTGAAAGGTTATCAAGGGTAGGCGGGAGGTTACAGTCAGATCAGCCATGATCTTACTAAATGGCGGAGCAAGCTCAAGGGGCCGAATAGCCTATCCATGCTCCAAATTCTTACGTTCGTATGTAATTGGATAGTTGGGGTACGAGCCGAGTACAATAGATACTCCAACACAAGTGGTGCCTGAGATCAGCTCAGATCTGAGTCAGAGTCAGACAGGTATGCCCTGATGAAATGGAAAATCCAATTGAAGGTCAAGGTCAAAATCAGCCCTTGTTGGAGAAAACTTCCCCTCAGACTAAGACCAAAATGGGTCAAATTCCTTCCCCAGTTCTATAAGTTTGTGTCAAGGAAGGAGGTATACTCTTAGGAATTGGAAACCAGTGGTTAAGTTGGATTTGTAAATAAATGGAAAACAAGAAATGTATATAGTTTGTAAGGAATTTGAACATTGTATACTTTCTCATTAAGGAGGGAGGAACGTAATAGTGTAGTAACACCCTCTTATGGTCACATGTGTATGTATGTATAGCCAAACTGGATTAAACTAGTTCAGTTGGGTACTGGATTTTCCATGCAGCACACTGTCCCTTTTTCCATCCTGTAATGATATCACACTGATCCTTTACCACTGAAAACAATTTCTCCTTGTTTACTCTCTCAAGACCTTTCAAGATTGTGTAAACCTACTAAACCTCTGCTCTCAGGGGAACATCCCCAATTGCAGAAAATTAAGGAGAGAAGTTATTAAAAGCGCTAAAACCCTATGTGTAATGTAGACCAATTGCTTCTTTCTTTTATCACACAACAAACTAAAATTAAAATTTCATCGCAAATACTTTCAGAGCGAGAGACACTCTATAACCAGCTGCCCCAAAATCATTATTAAATATTAAACTGTTTTGCTGGACTGCTCAACTCCATTTGCGCCAGTCTCATAAAAAATTAAAAGCTGTTCCAGCAGCAGTTTACTCAATGTGTAGTAATGCAGCAGTGACTTCAATATGAGCGGAAAGTAATTAATAGCTACAACCATCACTATGAGACAGCAGATTTTGGAACCAGGGTCAAACACTATCTCTTATCCACCTACTGAATTAAATGAATGAGGTTTGAATGAGTTGACAGTACAAGATTCAAAGAATAGCTAAAGATTTTCGCTGCAGTGTCAGATGTAGCTCAGTAGTTAGCATACTCACTTCGAGGTCAGGAATTGAAGGCTCAAGTGTCACTCCAGAACCTTGAGCACAAAAATCGAGACTGGCAATGCTCTTTTGCACGAGTGAGGGAGGGCTGCACTAGCAGGGAGGCAGTACTGAGGGAGTGACGCACTGTCAGAGGGTCAGTACTGAGGGAGAGCTGCACCAGCAGAGCAGCAGTACTGAGTGAGTGCTGCACTGGTAGAGAGGCAGTACTGAGCGAATGCTGCATTGGTAGAGAGGCAGTACTGAGGGAGAGCTGCACTGGTAGAGAGGCAGTACTGAGGGAGAGCTGCACTGGTAGAGAGGCAGTACTGAGGGAGAGCTGCACCAGCAGAGCAGCAGTACTGAGCGAGTGCTGCATTGGTAGCGAGGCAGTACTGAGGGAGAGCTGCACTGGTAGAGAGGCAGTACTGAGGGAGAGCTGCACTGATAGAGAGGCAGTACTGAGGGAGAGCTGCACTGGTAGAGAGGCAGTACTGAGGGAGAGCTGCACTGGTAGAGAGGCAGTACTGAGGGAGAACTGCACTGGTAGAGAGGCAGTACTGAGGGAGAGCTGCACTGGTAGAGAGGCAGTACTGAGGGAGAGCTGCACTGGTAGAGAGGCAGTACTGAGCGAGTGCTGCACTGGTAGAGAGGCAGTACTGAGGGAGAGCTGCACTGGTAGAGAGGCAGTACTGAGGGAGAGCTGCACTGGTAGAGAGGCAGTACTGAGGGAGAGCTGCACTGGTAGAGAGGCAGTACTGAGGGAGAGCTGCACTGATAGAGAGACAGTACTGAGGGAGAGCTGTACCAGCAGAGCGGCAGTACTGAGGGAGAGCTGCACTGATAGAGAGGCAGTACTGAGGGAGAGCTGCACTGATAGAGAGGCAGTACTGAGGGAGAGCTGCACCAGCAGAGCGGCAGTACTGAGGGAGAACTGCACTGGTAGGGAGGCAGTACTGAGGGTGTGCTGCACTGTCCGAGGGCCAGTAATGAGGGAGAGCTGCACTGTCAGAGGGGCAGTCTGGAAGGAGTGCTGCACTATTGGTGGGTTGATACTGAGGGAGTGCTGCACTGTCTCAGTGACAATGGTGAGGGAACAATGATCTGTCAAAGGGCAGCGCTGAGGAATCACTGTGCTGTTGGAGGGTCAGCATTGAGGGACTGCTGCACTGTCAGAGGATCAGTACTGAGGGAGCATTGCACTGGCGGAGGGGCAGTACTGAGGGACTGCTGCACTGTCGGAGGGGCAGTACTGAGGGAGTGCTGCACAGTTGGAAGGTCAATATTCGGGGGCGCTGCATTGTTGGAGGGGCAGCACTGAGGGAGCACCTCACTTTTGGAGTGACGACTCAGGGAGCGCTACATGGTCAAACAAGGCCATGTCTCACCTCTCAGGTGGGCATAAAAGATTCCATGGAACGGCTTGAGGAAGAGTAGGGGAGTTCACACCAGTGCCTTAGTCAGATTATCGAGCCATTATCATGTTGTTTGCTGTGTACAAATTGGCTAAGATATTTTTAACATTGCAACACTTCAAAATTATATTATCGGTTGTAAAGTCTTTTGGGAAATGCTAAGGTCATGAAAGGCATTGAATAAATGCAAGACATTCTTATAAGTAACAGATGCTGTGATCTTAACTGACCCATCCATCTATAACCTGTCCATTAACACAATATTCTTTTACAGCCTGTTCACTTATCCTCGGACAATTTACAGTTTGTCTGTTTACAGTTTGTCTATTTACATTCTGTCCATCTACACCCTGTCCATCCACACCCTGTCCATCCACACCCTGTCCATCCACTCCCTGTCCATCTAAACCCTGTCCATCCACACCCTGTCCATACACACCCTGTCCATCCACACCCTGTCCATCCACACCCTGTCCATCCACTCCCTGTCCATTCACACCCTGTCCATTCACACCCTGTCCATCTACACCCTGTCCATCCACACCCTGTCCATCCACTCCCTGTCCATCCACTCCCTGTCCATCCACACCCTGTCCATCTACACCCTGTCCATCCACACCCTGTCCATTCACACCCTGTCCATCCACACCCTGTCCATCTACACCCTGTCCATCTACACCCTGTCCATCTACACCCTGTCCATTCACACCCTGTCCATTCACTCCCTGTCCATCCACACCCTGTCCATCTACACCCTGTCCATCTACACCCTGTCCATCTACACCCTGTCCATTCACACCCTGTCCATCTACACCCTGTCCATCTACACCCTGTCCATCTACACCCTGTCCATTCACACCCTGTCCATTCACTCCCTGTCCATCCACACCCTGTCCATCTACACCCTGTCCATCTACACCCTGTCCATTCACACCCTGTCCATTCACTCCCTGTCCATCCACACCCTGTCCATCCACACCCTGTCCATCTACACCCTGTCCATCTACTCCCTGTCCATCCACACCCTGTCCATCTACACCCTGTCCATCCACACCCTGTCCATTCACACCCTGTCCATCTACACCCTGTCCATCTAAACCCTGTCCATCCACACCCTGTCCATCCACACCCTGTCCATCTGCACCTTGTCCATTCACACCCTGTCCATCCACACCCTGTCCATTCACTCCCTGTCCATCCACACCCTGTCCATCTACACCCTGTCCATCCACACCCTGTCCATCTACACCCTGTCCATCTACACCCTGTCCATCTACACCCTGTCCATCTACACCCTGTCCATCTACACCCTGTCCATCTAAACCCTGTCCATCCACACCCTGTCCATCCACACCCTGTCCATCCACACCCTGTCCATCTACACCCTGTCCATCTACACCCTGTCCATCTACTCCCTGTCCATCTACACCTTGTCTATCTACACCTTGTCCATTCACACCCTGTCCATCCACACCCTGTCCATCCACTCCCTGTCCATTCACTCCCTGTCCATCTACACCCTGTCCATCTACACCCTGTCCATCTACTCCCTGTCCATCTACACCTTGTCCATCTACACCCTGTCCATCCACTCCCTGTCCATCCACTCCCTGTCCATCTACACCCTGTCCATTCACTCCCTGTCCATTCACTCCCTATCCATCTACACCCTGTCCATCCACACCCTGTCCATCTACACCCTGTCCATCCACACCCTGTCCATCTACACCCTGTCCATACACACCCTGTCCATCTACACCTTGTCCTTCTACACCCTGTCCATCCACTCCCTGTCCATCCACTCCCTGTCCATCTACACCCTGTCCATTCACTCCCTGTCCATTCACTCCCTATCCATCTACACCCTGTCCATCCACACCCTGTCCATCTACACCCTGTCCATTCACACCCTGTCCATCTACACCTTGTCCATCTACACCCTGTCCATCCACTCCCTGTCCATCCACTCCCTGTCCATCTACACCCTGTCCATTCACTCCCTGTCCATTCACTCCCTATCCATCTACACCCTGTCCATCCACACCCTGTCCATCTACACCCTGTCCATACACACCCTGTCCATCTACACCCT
The DNA here is from genome assembly GCF_017639515.1 of Carcharodon carcharias. Classification (NCBI taxonomy): domain Eukaryota; kingdom Metazoa; phylum Chordata; class Chondrichthyes; order Lamniformes; family Lamnidae; genus Carcharodon; species Carcharodon carcharias. The sequence continues at coordinate 7,081,717 of NC_054480.1, read as the reverse complement.
GTCCATCTACACCCTGTCCATTCACACCCTGTCCATCTACACCCTGTCCATCTACACCTTGTCCATTCACACCCTGTCCATTCACTTCCTGTCCATCTACACCCTGTCCATCTACAACCTGTCCATTTACACCCTGTCCATCCACACCCTGTCCATTCACACCCTGTTCATCTACACCCTATCCATTCACACCCTGTCCATCTACACCCTGTCCATTCACACCCTGTCCATCTACACCCTGTCCATTCACAACCTGTCCATTCACTCCCTGTCCATCTACACCCTGTCCATCTACACCCTGTCCATTCACATCCTGTCCATTCACTCCCTATCCATCCACACCCTGTCCATCTACACCCTGTCCATTTACACCCTGTCCATTCACACCCTGTCCATCTACACCCTGTCCATTCACACCCTGTCCATTCACTCCCTATCCATCCACACCCTGTCCATCTACACCCTGTCCATTCACACCCTGTCCATCTACTCCCTGTCCATCAACACCCTGTCCATCTACACCCTGTCCATCTACACCCTGTCCATTCACACCCTGTCCATTCACTCCCTATCCATCCACACCCTGTCCATCTACTCCCTGTCCATCAACACCCTGTCCATCTACACCCTGTCCATCTACACCCTGTCCATTCACACCCTGTCCATTCACTCCCTGTCCATTCACACCCTGTCCATCTACTCCCTGTCCATCAACACCCTGTCCATCTACACCCTGTCCATCTACACCCTGTCCATTCACACCCTGTCCATTCACTCCCTATCCATCCACACCCTGTCCATCTACACCCTGTCCATTTACTCCCTGTCCATTCACATCCTGTCCATCTACACCCTGTCCATTCACACCCTGTCCATTCACTCCCTATCCATCCACACCCTGTCCATCTACACTGTGTCCATTCACACCCTGTCCATTCACACCCTGTCCATCCACTCCTTGTCCATCTACACCCTGTCCATTTATTCCCTGTCCATTCACTCCCTGTCCATCTACACCCTGTCCATTCACGCCCTGTCTATTCACACCCTGTCCATTCACTCCCTGTCCATTCACACCCTGTCCATTCACACCGTATCCATTCACTCCCTGTCCATTCACACCCTGTCCATCTACACCCTGTCCATTCACACCCTGTCCATTCACACCCTGTCCATTCACACCCTGTCCATCCACACCCTGTCCATTCACACCCTGCCCATTCACACCCTGTCCATCTACACCGTCCATTCACACCCTATCCATTCACACCCTGTCCATCCACTCCCTGTCCATCCACTCCCTGTCCATTCACACCCTGTCCATTTGCACTCTGTGCAATTACACTCTGTCCATTTAAACCCCGTACATTTTCATCCTGCCAATTTTTGCCATGTCCATTTAGACCCTCTCTATTTATGACAATTGCACTAGCTGCACTTCCTGATGCATTCCTTCCCCAGACACAATCAGCACTCAGCCCAATTTACCCTCAACTGATTTAACTGATGCTGAAAATTCAATCGGGTGTAAACTGAAGGTTTCTGACCCATAAGCGACTCTATTCTCATAGGAGGATTTGGTTAAAATTGGGACAAGTAGCTAACACCCTCTCAGTGTGAAGTGCACTGGCTCCTGTTCACACAGACAGTGAAACATTCAATATTCAATTGAAGAGTCCCTCTGTGACAGTGATGGGGCTAGCCACAAATAAATAATAGATCAACCCACATTGAGAAGATTTATGAAACCCTTCTCAATGAAAAGAGTGTCCACTGGAATTGTTTTTTTTTATTAAGAATCTCACATTATTGAATTGTTTGTGGAGTTAATGAAGATTTTATTTTAAATGGGAGATTTGGGTGATTTCGACTCCTCCCTCCTGGGTTGGTGGGAACAGTGCAGGGGGAGGGTTTAAAATTCCCTGACTCCATGTGTCCCTGAAATTGCACTGTGCCCGCCCACCCACTGACACATTACTCTCAACGGCTTTGAAACTGATTGATCCAAACAGACTTCGAAATAGATTAACTCACCCATGTAGCATCTAAAATGGAGGCTTAATGATGTTATTGGTGCTGCCAACCTCTTGCAGAATTTATGTGGAGCCAGTCACCACAGCTATACAACGGCGGGAACCCACAGAGGTGAAATAAGCACAAATTCTCAAACTGCAATCATGTGATTTAAACTCACATTCTCTGGAGTATCAGTGCAGGGTAACCCATTCAATGACATATCCATACAGTACTGTTCCCAATTCAATACAGTCCTGCTTTCCGACATTGCAGCTTCATTGGCTGTAAAGCATTTTGATGAACTGCAGGAATTCACCAAGGTTCCTTCGACAGCACCTTCCAAACCCATGACCGCTACCATCTTGAAGGACAAGGACAGATAGATGGGAACACCACCGCCTGGAAGTTCCCCTCCAAGTCACTCACCATCCTGATTTGGAAATATATCGCCGTTCCTTCACTGTCGCTGGGTCAAAATCCTGGAACTCCCTCCCTAACAGCACTGTGGGTGTACCTACACCACATGGACTGCAGCGGTTCAAGAAGGCAGCTCACCACCTCCTTCTCAAGGGCAACTAGGGATGGGCAATAAATGCTGGCCCAGCCAGCGAAGCCCACATCCCATGAATGAATAAAAAAAAATTTGGGGGTGTCCTAAGGTCATGAAGGTGCTATATAAATACAAGTATTTCTTTTTTAAATACTTTATTTGTTCATTCATGGAACATAGGCTTCAATGCCCATCCCTAGTTGCCCTTGAGAAGGAGGTGGTGAGCTGCCTTCTTGAATCACTGCAGTCCATGTGGTGTAGGTACACCTACAGTGCTGTTAGGGAGGGAGTTCCAGGATTTTGACCCAGCGACAGTGAAGGAACTGCTGATATATTTCCGAGTCAGGGGGTGTGTCCCAGAATGAAAACATGGTTAAAGCTGGGAAATAAGGATACTGGTCCGAACAGATTCTTTTCTTCTGGGATGGCTTGGAGGGGAATTTGCAGGTGATGGTGTTCCTGAACGATCGGTGCCTTCGTCTCCCTAGATTGTAGATGTTGTGGGTTTGCCAGGTGCTGTTGAAGAACTCGTTCACCCTGGCGGAGAGTGGACAGAACCTAGAAGTTGGGTGGTATTGCATCCTTGAGCTGAACCACTTAAATACCCTCAATCAGTTTCCAAAAGGAGTATCACAGCAAACGCCTCTCTGGTCCCCATCCTCCTCTCCAGTAGCGCTCTTTCTGTGATTTCCAATTAGCAGGTGGTGCTTGTGCAGAGGGTGCGCTGCTTGGAGCCGGAGTGCTTTCAGAGTGGGAGTCAGGTGTTTTCCACAGAGAGGGAAGAGAAGAAATCGCAGACTGCTTAACATCTGAGATCCGTTGAGCCATTCTTTCTCGTTTTGTGTGTTTTTTTGGTTTGGTTGGGAGGAGCTGTGATTTGGTATCTTCACCGTTCTCAAACAGTTTCCAGAATGTACAAGTGAGAGTGAGTGCACAGGATGAGCAGACTCTGGACATGGGAGTCCATGAATCTCTCCCATCATGTGAAGGTTAGTTTGAACTCTGTACAGACTGCAATAGCCCTTCACTGAGTCTTGATCCATTATAAATGGTAAAGCAGTCACACGCATCAGACATCTCTCATGTGGACACAGATGGTTCAAATATTAGCGTGATACATACACAATGTTTTAAATTAAAGTGCATGTTAGGAGGCTTTGATAAGGATGTAATGGCTTTGAAAAATACACTTGACATTTTGAGCGTACATTACAGCGATGTAGATTTGCACTGTGTAGAGCTTGTCATGAATTGTAAAATTAGCTGTTATGGTGCTGCTTAAACAAACATGACAGACCCATTCATTTTCTGGCAGTTGTACTTCACTCAGATCATACCTACTCTTGCAGTTGAGGTTCTGGGTTTGAGTCCTTTAACGTCGTCTTATGAGCCTCGTCCTGGTTTTCACCCAGCAGTGGGCAGGGTAGTTGTCGTGCAGGGAGTTCGATAAGCAAACCCCATTGAGTTTGCTAGTGGGTTCCTGGGACTCCACTCGTTGTCAGGCATTCAGTGCCTGCTGGAGGGACCCTGTATCAGAAAGGGGCAGCCGGTGTCCTTGATACCGGTGGGGGAGGTCTGTCACTGACAAGTAGTTAATATGGTGGGCTTTCCCCAGAGGAGGCGATATGTGTTCATCAGCTGGTGGGCAAGACCACCATTGCCTGGATTAACTCCTGCCCAATGTTTCAGATCTGTGACCTTTCATTAGAATCTGATGAAGTTCACCGTTTTATGTATCACATCCTCAGGATACCCCAAGCTGCCACACAGCCAATGAAGTGTAGTCACTTTACAATATAAGAAAATACAGCAGCCGATTTATGCACAGTAAGATCCCACAAATATCAATGAGGTAAATGACCAAGCATTTCGTCACCTGTCCTATTGCCCCTTTATTTGGTTCGGAGTCAGGTTTTGTTTGATAGCACTTGTGTGAAGCGCCTTGGGGAGTTGTAGCATATTAAAGAAGCTATATAAATGCAAATTGTTGTTGTTGCCCAACCTGATTTCAAATTAAGTGAGGATCCACATAAAGTGTGAGAGAATGTGTTCTGAGCTTCCGATTAACAAAATGGGAAAGAAGGGGAGAACTTGCATTTATAAAGCCCATTTCATGAACTCGAGACATTCCAAAGCGTTTTACAGCCAACTTCTGAAGTGTAGTCACCGTTGTAACGTAGGAAGTATGTCATATATGTAGGTGTGTGGCAGATATATTTATGATTACAAATCCATGGGCCTTGGTGCAAGATTAGTCCATGCCTTCTCCTTTTGTATTCCTGACTGCTGTGTTTTAATCTGCTTTGCTATGGGTTAACAAATAGTGACTTGTCAAAATTAGGGACTCACTTAACCAGGATTAGACCTGATATCCTGTGGTTTAAATTACTGAACAGTGTTTGCTAGCTGCTAAATGGTAGCTGAAATTATTATTTCCTAACAAAAGCATTGATTTTCTCCTAATTAACCTTGAAATGCCTTACAGACATCCAAGGTTAAAAGCCGGGAATGGTTTATCGTAATTGGACTAAACTGTTTTTGAACCTTGCTTTCCTTCATGACCTTGATTAGCTGTCGTATGATTCATTATATTAACAATAAAACACACCCGGGAGCTTACACACTAAAAATGTGTTTTTAAAACTTCATTTTCCAGAATAACGTACAAAACACTGGAAATAGGTATTGCATACCGGGCATTTTATATTGCATATTGGATTATTGATATTGGATATTGTTACCTTGCTAGTGAGGACTGTGTGGGGAGCAATCTCTGGGTGCAACAGGTTTGCACAAGGTTGAACTGAAGCTGGGCCTCCATTCTTATTTAAATTGCATAACCTCATTTAGAATGTACAAGAGTACAAAAGCAAGGAAGTTATCATGAACCTTTATTAAACACTGGTTGTGTCTCAGCTTGAGTTTTGTCCACACTACAGGAAGGATGTGGAGGCATTAGAGAGGGTGCAGAAAAGATTTACAGGAATGGCTCCAAGGATGAGGGACTTCAGTTATGTGGATAGATTGGAGAAGCTGGGGTTGTTCTCCTTGGAGAAGAGAAGCTTGAAAAGAGATTTGATAGATAGTCAAAATCGCGAGGGGTCTGGACAGAGTAGATAGGGAGAACATTTCCCCAATGGTAGAAGGATTGAGAACCAGAGGGCACAATTCAAGGTGATTGGCAAAAGAGGCAAAGGAGGCATGAAGAAAATCTTGTTTGCAGGTTTGGGTCTGGAATGCACTGCCTGAGAGTGTGATGGAGACAGATTAAATCATGACTTTTGAAAAGGAATTAAATTAACGCCAGAAGAGAAAAGATTTGCAGGGCTACAGGGAGATGGCAGGGTAGTTGGACTAGTTAAATTGTTCTTGCAGAGAGACTATGTAAAGCACAGAATCAGGCCAGTTGGCTGGATTTCACCAGATGGGCTGAAAGGCCTCCTTCCATGTTGTAAATGACTCCAAGCTAACTGTTCCAGGCCAGTATTTATACTCCACATTTATCTCCTCCCACCCTCTCTTCATTCACCCTATCAGCATATCCTTCTATCACTTTTTCCCTCATGTGTTTATCCAGTTTCCTGTTAAAGATATCTATACTAATCATTACAGCCACTCCCTGTGGTAGTAAGTTCCACATTCTCACCACTTTCTGGGTAAAGAGGGTTCTCCTGAATTCCTTATTAGATTTATTTGTGACTATCTTATATTTATAGTCCCTCATTTTGAGCTTCCCCCCAAGTGGAAATATCTTCTTCACACTTACCCTATCAAAGCCTCTTCCTAATTTTACAGACCTCTATCAGGTCACCCCTCAGCCTTCTCCTTTCCCAAGAAATGAAAGCCGCCTGTTCAGTTTTCCATGATAGGTAAAATAGAACCATAGAAAAGTTACAGCACAGGAGGAGGCCATTTAGCCCATCTTGTCCATGCCCTTTCTAATCCCACCTTCCTGCACCCGGCCCATAGCCCTGCAGTTTACAGCACTTAAGGTGCAGATCCAGGTACATTTTAAAAGAGTTTAAAGTTTCTGCCTCTACCACCAACTTGGGCAGCGAGTTCCAGACACCCACTACCCTCTGCGTAAAAAAGTTCTTCCTTATGTCCCCCCTACACCTTCTGCCACTTATCTTGAATCTATGTCCCCTGGTTCTAGAATTCTCCATCAAGGGAAACAATTTTATCCTGTCCACTCTATCTATTCCCCTCATAATTTTGTACGCCTCAATCAAGTCACCTCTCAGCCTTCTTTGTTCTAAGGAGAATAAACCCAACCTAGCCAATCTCTCCTCGTAGCTACACTTTTCTAACCCTGGCAACATTCTTGTAAACCTCCTCTGCACTCTCTCCAGAGCTATTACATCCTTCCTCTAATGTGGTGACCAGAACTGCACACAGTACTCCAGTTGTGGCCTCACCAGTCTTTTATACAATTCCAACATTATATCCTTACTTTTATATTCTATACCTCTGCCAATGAAGGAGAGAATTACATATGCCTTCTTTACAACCTTGTCTACTTGAACTTCTACCTTCAGGGACCTGTGTACTTGTACGCCAAGATCTCTCACTTCATCTACCCCTCTTGGTATATTCCCATTTATTTTGTAATCCCTGTAACTGTTTGACCTCCCTAAATATCTGACCTCAGACTTCTCTATGTTAAAATCCATCTGCCACTTTACTGCCCACTCCACCAACCTGTCTATGTCTCAGTTCTGGTACCATCCTTTGTAAACCTGTTTTACACTGTCTCCAGTGTCTCGATATCTTTTTGTAATATGGAGAGTGGAAATGGGCACATACTCCAATGACGGTCTAAGCATGGTTCAAAACGTTTAATATAGCTGCTTCACCTCTCGCCCTCAGGAAGCTTGATCACTGTCTGATGACCAGATAAGACCCACAAAGGGGTTTGGAGTGGGCTACATGTATGGAGGATATGATTGTCATACCTGTGGAGTTAGGTCTCATTCCTGCTCCTCCCTTTTTCACAGTTCCAGAAAACTTTCCTCATTACAACTCACCTTCAATCCATAACTGTGAGCGAAGTGGCACTGCTCTGGGAGAGAGACAGCCTGGATTCTGTGTGTGAATCTCTAGAGTGGGGTTTGAACTCCCAGACTCGGGTGAGAGTGGCATACACTGTGCCACGGCTGACACCTAGAGCTCAGCATAGGGAGTTAGAGGTGCCTTTAATCAGGAACTTTGTGAAGGATTAATTATTGATAACGTTGGTTTAGGAGAATGGAGACTGTCCGATTGCCCAGGGTGGGAAAGGAAGTAAAGAGAGAGAGAGTGCCCAATATAACTCCTTTCTGCCAGCAAGCAATGTGGAACATTTTCAGTGAGGAAGATGGCACTTAGTGCTGATGTCACTTTACTCCAAGTGGCACCAGTGATGACATTGCACATTGTAATGCCCTGGCACACAGGAATCGCTTTATGTCGCCTTCAATGACCCCCAAGAGGTCTGAAGATGCGAAATTGTGCATCCTTCACCAGGAACTGGCTGTTCTCTGGGCATAGTCTGCATTTCAAATTCATGATCCTGTCCAAATGTATTGCTGGGCTGTGCAGTAATTTGAAAGTGAGATGGAGCAACCATGCTGAGATGCCCCTATTGTGGTATACACATGACACAGGACATTTAAACTGATGCACAGAATTCCTCTGCTCATTCACTGCTTGCCCCACAATAATGTTTGTGCCACAGAATATATGCAGGAGCATATCCAAGAAACATCTACAGGGGCAGGATCTTCCAGTCGGTAAGCGGCGGGGGTGGGGGGGGGGGGGGGGGGGTGGGGCCCACTCGCCGATGTGTAAAATGACACGGGATGACATTGGGTGGAACTCTCGACATCACCCTGAGTCATTTCCATTTTCAGGTCGGCAGGGGTGCAGCCGAGTCAGCTGTGCGCCCACCGACCTGTCAATGGCCTATTGAGGCCATTGAGAAACTAATTAGAATCACTAACGGACCTGGCCCTCCAAGCTTAGGGTTGGCAGGTAGGCCAGGAACCCTGCGGGCTTCAGACAAAGCATGAAACCTCATCCATGGGCGGGATGAGGTTCCATGAGGGTTTGTACATTTTTAATTAAGGTTTCAGTTAAAGTTACGGACATGTCCCAACTCCTGTCACATGACAGTGTCACATGAGGGGACATGTCGGGGAAATTTTTTTATCGTTTTTATTGCAAATTTTAATTCGGAGCCGATCCCCCTGACGCAGCACTTAGTCTCTGGGAGATCTGTGCGCTATTTCACGCGCATGCACCCCCGGCTGAGGGAATCGTCCCCCCTACCCCCCTGCACAGGGAGCGCATAGAGCTGGGCAGGCCTTAAGATAAGATGTGGGGGCGCTGATCGGAGGCGCGCTTACCCACGCCCGCTCCCACACATCCCCCCCCCACCCCCCCCGACGGGGGGATAATTTTTCCCTATATCTCCCTTTGGATCACCAGTCGTGAATGTAACTCATTTTTGTTAAGGTACAAAGCTCATCGAGGGACATTGGAATCCCTAGACAATATAACACCAAGGTCCAAATAGTTCTCCCTCTACCATCTCGCTAATCAAATGGTACAATGATAATGAAGTTGTCGACCAATCGGTGATTAGCCTCTATCCATGAGATTACAACAGATCCAGACAGAATGTAAGGAACAGTCCCATTGGTGGAGAGCTTTCAGGATAATAAGTTCAAAGTCACTATTCCTTTCCAAGCTGTGTTATGCTCATCGCACATCATGGCTAGGATTTTACAGCCCCTCCCACCTGGTGGGATATTACACGCCCACCAAACTAAATGGAGATTTCAATGGCTCGGCGCAGCCACTGGGGTTGGGGAGACATGCTGTGCGTGGCCATAAAATCTTGGCCGATGTTTTAAATGAAAGATGTGCAATTATATAAAGCTTTACATTACCTCAGGATGTCCCAAAGCACTTTGCAGTCAGTGAAGTACTTTTTGAAGTGTAGATACTGTTGTAAAGTAGGAAACACAACAGCCAATATGTGAACAGAAAGTTCCCATAAACAACAATTTAATAATGATGAGATTATCTATGTTTGAGGGATAAATATTGACTTGGACACCGAGGAGAATTCTAATGTTTTTCTTCAAATATGTGTTATGACTGAGCAGTTGGTAAAGCTGAGTTATTTAAAAATCCCAGGGGGAAACTTTAAACAACTGTCATAACCTATATTTTTAAGTGTTATGTTTGAGATGCGACTCTAAATACAGGAGTCATACCACCAGTTCTCGAGAGGTTTTATATGAAGTTAAATGAAACATTTTATTAATTTGCACAAGTTAAACTTATACACATGGCTACAAATTACTAAGATCATAACTTTTAACAAAGTCCCAGACTAATCTCCAATAAGGCAACAGCATCCATAGACTTAACCTGACACCAGACAAAGCATTTTCACCTTATGAATTCAAAATGAGGCTCTTTTCACTTTGGTTCCTGTGGAGCCACTTGGAGACTTACAGCTGCCTTTTGATCTCACATTGCCTCTGCCCTGCGCACACAAAATAGTTGTCTTGTTATACCTACCACTGCCCCTGAATGTAAATTCTCATTGTATCACCAGTCTTTTCTAACAATAAAACCTCTTTCATAGTACCAATTTTATTAGTAATATAAACATATGGCTTGGTATCTGCTAGATAGGTGTCAGTTTTCATCCTACCTCTTGAATGCTCTTTTCAAAAAATGCAAATACACGCTATCTCCTTACATATCAAAACTAGTACACATCAAAGCACCCAGACTAGCTGGCTTTAATCCAATTGAGACACACCCACAGACTAAACCTCTATTTTAAAAGAAAAATATTTTCCAATAATACTATATACATTAATAGCTTCATGACACATAGGACCCTCCATGTCCACCTGAGTGGACAGACGGTGTCTCGGTTTAACATCTCGTCTGAAAGACAACACCTCCAAATGTGCAGCAGTCCCTCAATACTGGCACTAAAGCATCAACTTAACACATGCTATGCCTGAAAATGGAATTTTATGAAAGTAATCGATCTAATTTGTATTTAAATGAATCGACACCAATTATTTTCTCTAGGGAGACAGTGGGAATCTGGGCAATAGGTAAAGTTGTGTGACTTGGAGGGGAACTTGCAAGCAGTGATGTTCCCATATGTCTGCTGCCCTAGCCCTTATAGGTGGTAGAACAAAAGATCAGAAGAAATAGGAGCAGGAGTAGGCCATTTGGCCCCTCAAACCTGCCCCGCCATTCAATAAGATCATGGCTGATCTGCCCCAGGCCTCAACTCCTCTTTCATGCCAGCTCCTCATTGCCCTCAACTCCCCGATATTTCAAAAATCTATGTACCTCCCCTTTAAATACTTTCAGTGATCTAGCCTCCACAGCTCTCTGAGGTATAGGATTCCAGACATTCAGTTCCTTTGCATCTCAGTTTTAAATGAGTGTCCCCTTATTCTGTAACTATGTCCCCTAGTTCAAGATTCCCCAGCAAGTGGAAACATCTTCTCAACATCTACTCTGTCAAGCCCCCTCAGAATCTTGTACGTTTCAATAAGATCACCCCTCATTCTTCTAAACTCTAATGAATAAAGGCCTAACCTGTTTAGATGTTCTTGATAAGTCAACCCCTTCATCCCAGGAATCAGCCGAGTGAATCTCTTTTGAACTGCCTCCAATGCCAGTATATCCTTTCTTAAATACAGGGACTAAAACTGTACACAGTACTCCAGGTGTGGCCTCACCAACACCCTGTACAGTTGTAACAAGACTTCCCTATTTTTAAACTCCAACCCTCTAGTAATACAGGCCAAAATTCCATTTGCCTTCTTAATTACTTGCTGCACATGCAGGCTAACTTTTTGTGTTTCATGCACAAGAACACCCAGATCCCTCTGAGCTGCACTGTTTTGGAGTCTTTCTCCATTTAAGTAATAGTTTGCCTTTTGATTCTTCCAATCAAAGTGCATGACCTCACACTTTCCTACGTTAAACTCCATTGGCAGGTTTTTGCCCACTCACTCAACCTGTCTATATCCCCTTGCAGATTCTTTATGTCCTCATCACAACATGTCCTCCCACAGATTTTTATATTATCAGCCTCTGCCTCCTCCTCCAAGTCATTAATATAGACAGTAAATAATTGAGGCCCTCGGACTGATCCTTGTGGCACTCCACTAGTTACATCTTTCCAACCTGAAAAAGGCCCATTAATCCTGACTCTCTGACTTCTGTGTGTTAACCAATTCTCAATCCATGCCAATACATTACCCCCAATACCGTGAGCTCTTATCTTGTGCAATAACCTTTTATGTAGAACCTTATTGAATGCCTTCTGGAAATCCAAATACACTACATCTACTGGCTCCCTTTTATAAACTCTGCTTGTTATATTCTCAAAGAACTCTAGCAAATTTGTCAAACATGATTTCCCTTTCACAAAACCACGATGACTCTGATTGCGTTAAACTTTTCTAAATGTCTTGCTATTTCTTCCTTAATAATAGACAAGCATTTTCCCAACAACAGATGTTAGGCTGACTGGCCTATAGTTTCCTGTTGTTTGTCTCCCTCCCTTCTTGAACAGGGGCATCACATTAACGGCTTTCCAATCCTCTGGGACCCTCCCAGAATCCAGTGAGTTCTGGAATATTACGACCAATGCCTCCACTATCTCTGCAGCCACTTCCTTTAAAACCCTTGGGTACAGGTCATCAGGTCCTGGTGACTTGTCTGCCTTTAGTCCCATTACTTAGTCAAATACTTTGCCCCTCGTGATAGAGACTGTTACAAGATCTTTCCTCCCATTAGCTCTTTGCTTATCTGATATCTTTGGAATGTATAGTGTCCTCCACTATGAAGACTGATGCAAAATATTGATTTAAGTTATCTGCCATTTCCCTGTTCCCCATTATCAATTCTCCAGTTGCATCCTCCAAGGGTCCCACGCTCACTTTAGCTACTCTCTTTTTATATATCTATAGAAGCCCTTTCTGTTTGTTTTTATATTTCTTGCCAATTTACTTTCATAATCAATTTTCTCCCTCTTTACTAGCTTTTTAGTTTCCACTGCTGGTTCCTAAAAAAATTCCCAATCCTCTGGCCTACCACTAGTTTTTGCTGCTTTGTATGCCTTGGTTTTTGACTGGATGCTTTCCTTGACCACCTTTATTAACTACAGGTGGCTCATCCTTCTCATCGAGTCCTTCTTTTTGACTCGGATAAATTTTTGCTAAGCGTTATGAAATATCTGCTTAAATGTCAGCCACTGCTCATCCACTGACCTCAATCTTTGTCTATTTTCCCAGCCTGCTTTAGACAACTCTTTCTTCATGCCTCTGTAATTGCCCTTATTTAAGTTGAGGACACTGGTTTGAGATCCAAGTTGCTCACCCTCAAACTGAATTTGAAATTCTGCCATGTTATGATCGCTACCCCCTAGACGATCCTTAACTTTGAGATCTCTTATTAATCCTACCTCATTACACATTTCTCCATCTAAAATTGTCTGTTCCTGGGTAGGCTCTGCAATGTATTGCTCTAAGAAACAATCCCTGATGCATTCTACAGATTCGTCTTCCATGTTACCCCTGCCAATCTGATTTGTCCAGTCAATATACAGATTAAAATCACCCAAGACATGTAACACCCTTCTTACACACCTCCATTATTTCCTGATTTGTACTTTGTCCTACAGTGAGGCAACTCTTCGGAGGCCTATAGATGACTCCCACAGGGAGGTCTCACAGATTTGGCAGCTGTAGATGTTACACACTACAGCCACAATGTAGATTTGTCAGCCAGCATCATCCAATCTCTACTAATGCATTACTATGATTTTAAAATTACCATGACATACAAAACTGATAAAACACTTTTATTGCTTTATTGATATGCCAAAATATTGGTGTGTTTAGTTATTAAAGTGTCTTGTAAACAATTTAAGGAGAGGTCACTGGCCCTTTAAGAAACAGTCTAACACCCTCAGTTAGCGAGATAAACACAGACTGTAATTTGACAAAATAAGTGGGCTGCGCTTTGGGAAATGAGAAATCAAATGTGTGATAACATCCGCTAATTCTGTGCTTTTTATGAATAATTTATTTAATTTTCATTGAATTTTGTTCCTTCCAGGCTGTTGTTCCAAAGAGGGATAAACACTGGGAAATGAAAGAGATGTTGATGGTAAATTTTTTTAATGGACTCCTGTAGGGTTTCTGTTGCTTTGCCTCTGGTGCACAGTTTATGCTAATTAGCTCTCAGAGGACGGAAGAAGATTGGCAGCAATTGAACTCCAAGCAGCTTTTAAAGGTCTGCTGCATTTTTTGTAGCCTCATGATGTCTTGGTGTAAATCATATTGAAATGTATGGCTATTTTGTTTGCTTGGTATCGCCCCTTATAAAAACGAATCATTCCTTGTTACACAATTGTAGAATTATGCAGCACCACAGGAGGACATTCAGCCCAATGAGCCTGTGCCGGCTCATTGACAGAGCTGTCCAATTAGACTTACATCCCTGCTCTGATCCCACAGCCCTGCAAATTCCCTTTTCTCAAGTATTTAGACAAGACCCATTTAAAAGTTATTATTGAATCTGTTTCCGCTACCCTTTGAAACAGTGCATTCCAGGTCACAACAATTTATTTTGCGCAAAAAAAAAATCTCCTCATCTCCCCTCTGGCTTGTTGCCAACGACCTTAAATTGTGTCCTCTGGTCACCGACCTTCTTGACCTGACTGTTGTCAGGGAAAGAATCCATAATGCTACAATCCCCGTAGATTAAAAATGATCATTTTTAAAAAGAAAGGAATACCCTAAATGGAAAGAAATCCACTGGACATTCACTGCAACAAACCAACTAAAATCAGGATAATTCAAACATTAATTAACAAATGCAAGATATTTCAAATAAAAAGCTAAGTTTCACTTTAAATAGTCCGCACAACAAAGATATGCCCTCGTGTAATTACATACAGACATTACCTCCGACAAAAATGTGGAATCTCACGCGCAATCTCACATCCAACCTGACCTCCATTCTGTGGGGTTTCTCACTTCCCATCCAATCATTTTGGTTCCTGAGTTGCATTCGCCAGCAGCTGATCCCTGGACAAGGTTACCAGAAAAAAGGTGCATGGTATGCAAATCCTCTCTCCCTGAGTCACAATAGTCCTGATGGCACAGATTCCTCAAAGGCCAGAAATTTTCCTTTGGGCGAGTTGGAGGTGAGGCCCACACGCCGAGGGTAAAATGAGGCCATTAACAGGATAATTAAGCCAATTAAAGACCTGCCCGTCCAACCTTAAGGCTGGCGGGCAGGCCAGGAGCCCCAGCCGGCTTCTGATAATACATGAAATCTCATCCACCGGCGGGATGAGGTTTCATGTCCCTTTTAAAAAACGTTAATAAACTTTATGTGATATTTATTAACATGTCCCATCTCGTGTGATGTTGTCACAAGAGGGGGACATGTTAATAATTTTTTTCTTTTTCTTTTTTTTAAGTTTATAACACTTTCATCGCTCTCCCTGAGACAGCAATTAGCTTCAGGGAGCAGTGCACTCTTTGACAGTTAGGGAATCCCTCCCCCCTGCACAGGAAGCGCATAGCACTTCCTGTTGGGTGGCCCGCCCACTCAAAATGGCGGTGGGGCCCCTTTCGGCGGCGGCGATCGGCTGCCTGCCCACCGCTGAGCCGGTGGGGCCCGCCTGCCCATCAAGGGCAAAATTCTGCCCAGAGACTCCATTCCATGATCCCTTTAACTGGTCTGGTGGGCTCTGGTAACACTGAGGCAGTAGCAATCTGTTTTGTCAAATCCACAGTTCTTTCTCCTTCCTGTCTTCCACTCTCTGCTCTTTCTAAATGTACAACCCACACAGTATCACAGACTCTGCTCTGTTCAAACAGACCTGCTTCAATACCAGGATCTGTTCGAAGGTTGCGAATCACAAAAGTGTTCCATTTGGAGAGAACCTCTCTTGTTTCCTTTTCACGTGAATTCTCAATGTATTCCGAACTACCAAACAGAAAATGCTGGCTGACCCAACCCCACTGGAGTTAGCTTTCTATTTACCTTTGCTTCTTAGCTGTTCATTGCCTTGGCAACTCCAGGTCACATGGGTATTTCTTGGAACCTAATGATGTCATAACCAGGAAACTAATTAACCCTCTTTCAGGATACTTCCCAGCCCACTTTGGCCTTAATGGGGCATTAGATAAAAAGAAAATATATGCTTTCCAAGCACATGGATTATCACAATAACCATTTTAAATAAAAACTGTGGCCCTTTAGTCTGTACATCTCCATTCTGTATTGAAAATAAAAGCTTTCTGGGGCATGGGATTTAACACTTCTACTGCCTGCTGTTTAGCTTAGTCACCCAATTGCTCACAAGTTGCAAGGCCATTCTTGACCTGTCAGAGTGTTCAATATCCTCAACAATTTTATTTCTTGTGTCTGATAGCTTCATTATTGGAATATTTATTCACTCTTTGTAAGCTTACAATGCCAGTCATTACAGGTGGCCTGTAATTTTCCTGAGGCATATTAAGAGTATTAACTCCTTCCTGCCTCGACTCATCCACTGCTGAAACCTTCGCCCTTGTGTTTATTCCCTCTCTTTAACTATTCTAACCTCTGTCCCAGCTGGGGTCCCATATTCCACCCTCCACACACTTTAGCTCACCCAAAATCTGTCTCCGTTTGCTAACTTGTACTAAATTCCATTAACCATCCCCCCTCTGGTCACTAACCTACAGCAGCTTCAGGTCTGGCATCACCTGGATTCTCATCCTTTATTTCCAAATCCCTCCCTTTCTCACCCTTTCACTGAGTATATTCAAGAAAGAAATTGATAATTTTTTGGCTATTAGTGGCATCAAGGGGTATGGAGAGAAAGTGGGAATATGGTGTTGAGATAGAGGATCAGTCATGATTATAATGAATGGCAGAGCAGGCTCGAAGGGACAAATGGCCTTCTCCTGCTCTTAGTTCCAAGTTTCTATGCTTCCCTACCTCTGAAATCTCCTCCAGGCTGAGAACTCGCTGAGATCTCTGCGCTCCTCCAATTCTGGCCTCATCCACAGCCCCAATTTCCGTCACTCCACCATTGGAGGCTGTGCTTTCTGCTGCCTGGGCCCTAAGCTCAGGAATTCCCTCCCTAAACCTCTCCACCTCTTTACCTCTCTCCTCCTTTAACATGCTCCCCAAAATCTATCTTTTTGAGCAAACTTTTGGGCACCTGTCTTAATAGCTCTTTGGTTGGCTCAGTGTTAAATTTTGCCTGATAAAGCTCCTGTGAAGCACTTTGGGATGTTTTCTGATGTTGAAACTGTTATATACATGTAAGTTATTGTTGTTGCACACTCACAGGGAGGACACTACATTGTGGGTTGGCGGTTGACTCTTTCAGACTCTCATTCTAAAGGGAGAAGGACATTTGTCTTGCTCTCTGTGCTTGAGTCTGGGCCAAATGTTTCCTGTTGACCTCCCCCAGTGAAGGTACTACCCCTTCTGTGCTCGGTAAGTGCTACAGTGCTTTTGCCCTGCACTGTCAGATGATGAAGAGCATGTTTTGTTTTTGGATGCAAGCTCCAGGTTTTTAAATATACTGCTGCCACTGGTGGGAGGACTCAATCACCTACAAGATGCACTGCAGCAACTCACCAAGGCTTCTCAGACAACACCTTCCAAACCCAAGAACTCTGCCATCTAGAAGGACAAGGGCAGCAGACACATGGGAACACCACCAGCTGGAAGTTCCCCTCCAAGTCACTCACCATCCTGACTTGGAAATATATCACCGTTCCTTCACTGTCGCTGGGCCAAAATCCTGGAACTCCCTCCCTAACAGCACTGTGGATGTACCTACACCACATGGACTGCAGCGGTTCAAGAAGGCAGCTCACCACCACCTTCTCAAGGGCAATTAGGGATGGGCAATGCTGGCCCTGAGACAGAATTTAAAAAAAAATCTTACAGTTGCCAGCACGGCTTGGACATCATCCTGGAGCCTTTGTCACATGACAGTCAGTCACATGACATTTACCACGGTTATGAATATGTGCATCTGCACAAATATATTTCTTGGTTAATGCTCTGGAGTTTATTTGACTGATAACATTGGTGATAAAATTGTATTCCTATTTGATTACAAAGTCTGAAACACTTATTTCTCCTGAACACAGGTACATAGATCCATAGATGTTCAATGCGCACAATCTTGCTGCACTAGCCTTCGTTAACAAATTATTAGGGGAAATAAAACTGATGGAACAAATTGTAAATGTGTTAAGATTAGATTTTTCCAACATGTGGCATTATGAGTCAGCAGATCTGAGTCCTACTTGCCATGTGGTTAATGGTTTGTGAAGACTTCATATTTTTATTTGTTCATTGCCAAATGTGAACGTCACCGGAATTTATCATCCATCCTTAGTTGCCCTGACAACAGAGGGCAGCTAAGAATCATTCACATTGTCGTGGAACTGGAATATAGGCACAGACTGGGCAAAGACAGCGGATCTACTTCCATAAAGAACATTCATGAAGCAGATGGGTTTCGATGACAATCTGACATTAACTGATGCCAGTTTGTTTTTACTTAAATTAAATCCAAGTTCTCTAAACGTTACTGTGGGATTATGAAATCATATTCCCTAGATTATTAGTGCAGACATCAAGGATGAGAAATCGAGTAATGCAACCAGAACACCACCACGTTTTGTCAGTTTCATGTACATAATTGCATTTTTGTCTTCATTCTAGAGGTTCTCGAGACAACGAAAGTGATGGAACAGAAAAAGAAAAGGCTCATCTAACATCTCATCCAAAATAAGGCATATCTACAGTGCAGCACTCCCTCAGTACTGAGCCTCCGATAGTGCTGTACTCCCTCAGTACTGACCCTCCGACAGTGCTGCACTCCCTCAGTATTGACTCTCTGACAGTGCAGCACTCCCTCAGTACTGACCCTCTGACAGTGCAGCACTCCCTCAGTACTGACCCTCCAACAGTACAGGACTCCCTCAGTACTGACCCTCCGACAGTACAGCACTCCCTCAGTACTGACCCTCCGATAGTGCTGCACTCCCTCAGTACTGACCCTCTGACAGTGCTGCACTCCCTCAGTACTGACCCTCTGACAGTGCAGCACTCCCTCAGTACTGACCCTCTGACAGTGCGATGCTCCCTCAGTACTGACCCTCCGATGGTGCTGCACTCCCTCAGCATTGACCCTCAGATATTGCAGCCCTCCCTCAGTACTGACCCTCTGACAGTGCAGTGCACCCTCAGTACTGACCCTCTGACAGTACAGCACTCCCTCAGTACTGACCCTCCAACAGTGCAGCACTCCCTCAGTATTGACCCTAAGATATCGCAGCCCTCCCTCAGTACTGACCCTCCAACAGTGCAGCACTCCTTCAGTACTGACTCTCTGACAGTGTAGCACTCCTTCAATACTGACCCTCCGACAGTGCAGCGCACCTTTAGTACTGACCCTTCGACAGTGCAGCACTCCCTCGGTACTGCCCCTAAAACTGTGAAGCAGACTCTCAGTAGTGCTCACTGACAGGACAATGCTCCCTCAGCACTGCTGCTTTGACAATGATGTGGTACTTTAGTACCACCCCTTTGACAGTGCAGCATTCCTTCAGTGCTGGCCCCGTGTCAATGCAGCACTCCCTCAGTGCAACAGACCAGACAGTGCAGGACCCCCTCAGCACTTATTTTTAAATTCATTCACGGGATGTGGGCTTCGCTGGCTGGGCCAGCATTTGTTGCCCATCCCTAATTGCCCTTGAGAAGGTGGTGGTGAGCTGCCTTCTTGAACCGCTGCAGTCCATGTGGTGTGGGTACATGGGAGGGAGTTCCTGGACTTTGACCGAGTGATATTGAAGGAACGTGATCTGAGGAGTGTATCGGACATCCCTTCCTGATGTTCCCGAGCTTGCCTTTGCAGCTCCAGCAACTGTGACATGACCAAGTCCAGAGGCTCCTCATCTGACTCGGACTCAGCAACGTTCTGGCCTCCAGCAGCTCCTCCGAGTGCCGGGGACCTGGGAAGTCCCTGCCTCTGCCTGCTGTGGATCAGACAGTGCCATGTGCTCACCAGATTGTGATCCCGAGGCTACTCTAAAGTTAGCTCCCACTGAAGTGTGTGCCTCTGCGCTGGTGGAGGGTGTGGGTGAGGCTGTGATGGGTCTGGTGGAGGGTGTGGGTGACGCTGTGATGGGATTTCAGGGAGGGTGCCTTCTGATTCCTCTTCAGAGGTTTCTTCGGGGCTTGATTGGAGGCCCTGGGTCACGGGCTCCATTGGCTGTTTCCCAGATGTGCCTGTGAAAGCAAGGAGAGATAATTAGTGCCTGGCAGTGGCCTGTGAAACAGGACACATCACTCACAGCATGGCTGTCTGATGGATGTTGCATTGCTGGACCCTCACTTGGTAGAGCAGCGCTGACCTCACTGTCAACACAGGACCGGTCCTGGTCATCGCCGGCTAGCTGGATGGCTCTGTTTTCAAAGTCCGTGAGGACCTTGATTTCAGGCATTCCTCCACCGGTCTGTGACCTCTCCCTGTTGTTGTGTGCCAGCCCTTGTCCTACATGAATGGAGGTGAAGAGAGTGTAAGCAGGGTGCCTGCCAGGTCAGGTGATAAGTAAGCCTGGCCTGTGTGGGTGGTGAGTGGATGGGATGAGGATAATGAAGGTGTGTATATTAGAGTGGATGGTGATGTCCCTTGCACTGGCAGTGAGTGAGGGCCCTGCGGGTGTGTGATGGGTTTGTGAGTTGAGAATGATGAGAAGAGTGACTTACCCTGGTGGAACAGAGGAGATCACTCATCCTCTTACGACACTGAGTGGCTGCCCTCTTGTGCTGGGCATTGTCGCTGACAGATAGTATCGAATCGAAAGAAAAAACATACAAAGTGGCAAAGATTAGTGGTAAGCCAGAGGATTGGGAGAGTTTTAAAATGCAACAAAAGATGACCAAAACAATAATAAAGAGGGAGAAAGTAAACTTTGAGGGTAAACTAGCAAGTAACATAAAAATGGACAGCAAGAGCTTCTTTAAATATATAAAAATGAAGAGACGGGCAAAGTGAGCAAAGGCTTCTTAGAGAATGAGGCTGGGGAAATAATAATGGGGAACCAGGAAATGACAGTGGAGTTGAATAAATACTTTGCATCAGCCTTCATGGCAGAAGACACGTAGAGCATTCCAAAAATACTAAATAATCATGGGGCAAAGCAGTGACAGGGAGGAAATAAATACAATAATTATCACTAGAGAGAAAGTACTAGGGAAACAAATGGGGCTAAAGGCTAAAGGAACAAAAATAGCTGGAAAAACTCAGCAGGCCTGACAGCATCTGCGGAGAGGGACGCAGTTAATGTTTCCAGTCCGTATGACTCTTCATTAGAACTAAGGAAATAAAACCTGGACCTGATGTGTTGCATCTTAGGTTATTAAAGGAAGTAGCCACAGAGATAATGGATGTGCTGGTAGTAATCTTCCAAGAATCCTTAGATTCTGGAAAAGTCCCAGAGGACTGCGAAACTGCCAATGTAACACCCTTATTCAGAAAGGGAGGTACACAAAAAACAGGTAACTATAGGCCTGTTAGCTTAACATCTGTCATTGGGAAAATGTTGAAGTCTATTATAAAGGATGTAATAGCACAGCATTTAGAAATGCATAATTTAATCAAGCAGAGTCAGCATGTCTTCATGAAGGGGAAATCATGCCTGACAAATTTATTAGAATTCTTTGAGGAGGTAACAAACAGGATAGATAAAGGCGAACCAGTACTTGTAATATATTTGGATTTTCAAAAGGCATTCGATAACACACCGCACATAAGGATACTTAATAAGCTAAGAGCCCATGGTGTGGGGTAGTACATTAGCATTGATAGAGAATTGGCTAACTAATAGAAGACAGAGAGTTGAGATAAGGGGGCTATTTTCTGGATGGCAACCTGTAACTAGTGGAGTGCCACAAGGATCAGTGCTGGGGGCACACTCATTTACAATATACATTAATGACTTGGATGAAGGAAGTCAATTGTACTATCGCCAAGTTTGTATATGTCACAAAAATAGTTGGGAAGGCAAGTGGTGAGGATGATACAAAGAGTCTACAGAGGGATATAGACAGGTTAAGTGAATGGGCAAAAACTTGGCAGATGGAATATAATGTGGGAAAATGGGAGGCTATGCACTTTGGCAGGAAGAATAGAGGAGCTGAATATTATTTAAATGGAGAAAGACTGCAGAAAGCTGCAGCACAGAGGGATTTAGGAATCCTTGTGCATGAATTACAAAAAGCTAACATACAAGTTCAGCAGGTAATAGGGAAGGCAAATGGAAAGTTGGCCTTTATTTCAAAGGGAATGGAGTATAAAAATAGGGAAGCCTTGCTAAAACTATACAAGGCACGAGTTAGACCACACCTAGAATACTGTGAACAGTTTTGGTCCCCTTATGTAAGAAAAGATATACTGGCATTGGAGGCAGTCCAGAGAAGGTTCACTAGGTTAATCCCAGGTGTGGAGGGATTTTCCTATGAGGAGAGGTTGAGTAGGTTGGGCCTGTACTCGTTGAAGTTTAGAAGAATGAGAGGTGACCTTATTGAAACATATAAGACTCTTAGGGGTCTTGACAGGGTAGATGCTGAGAGGTTGTTTCCCCTTGTGGGAGAGTCTAGGACCAGAGGGCATAATCTCAGAGTAAGGGGTCACCCATTTAAGACAGAGATGAGGAGTAATTTCTTCTCTCAGAGGGTAGTGAATCTGTGGAATTCTTTACCGCAGAGCACTGTAGAGGCTGGGTCAGTAAGTGTATTCAAGGTGGAGATGGACAGATTTTTAATCAGTAAGGGAATCAAGGATAATGGGGAAAAGGCAGGAAAGTGGAGTTGAAGATTATCAGATCAGCCATGATCTCATTGAATGGCATAGCAGACTCAATGGGCTGAATGGCCTCCTTCTGCTCCTATGTCGTATGGTCTTATGGACCACTGCTGTCACTGCCTCCCAAGCTGGATTAGTGATGTTGCTGTCCACTCTGCGCCCAGAGCAGGGGTAGAGGACATTACAGCAAGCCCCCACTGTGTCCAAAAGGCGCTTGAGGGATGCATTAATGAACCTGGGGCTGCAGCCTGTTTGCTTTTCAGGGCCATGTCTTCTTTACAGCAGTCATGGGCTGGAAGCACTGAGAGGTGAGCGCACAGCTGGATTTTAAACATGGCACCCAGTGTGGTGAATTGACGAGGTGATGGTCTGGCAGACACCCACCCACCCTGGAAACGGTGTGTTAAGTGGGAATACATAATTAATGTGGCAGGTTTGGGATGATATGGTGTGAAATACAGGCATTGCGGCTGATGGGTAAAATGTTGTTTTACCCTCCTACTGCCGCACTTAGTGTAAATCAGGGACAATTCCGCCCCTAGCCTCTGATCTTCTCAAGTTGCCACAGTATTTATGTGACTAGTCCAGTTCAGTTTCTGGCCAATGGTAACCCCCAGGATGTTCATAGTGGGGGATTCAGTGATGGTAATACCATTGAACATCAAGGGACAATGGTTAGATTGTCCCTTGTTGGACATGGTCATTGCCTGGCACCTGTGTTACATGAATGTTACTTGCCACTTGTCAGCCCAAGCCTGGATATTGTCCAGGTCTTGCTGCATTTGGACATGGACTACTTCAGTAACTGAGGAGTTACTAATGGTGCTGAACATTGTGCAATCATTTTTTTTATTCATTCATAGGCTGTGGGCATCACTGGCTAAGCCGGCATTTATTGCCCATCCTTAATTGCAGTGAGCTGCCTTATTGAACTACTGCATTCTATCTAGCGTAGGTACACCCACAGTATTGTTAGGGAGGGAGTTCCAGGATTTTGACCCAGTGATAGTGAAGGAATGGTGATATATTTCCAAGTTAGGATGGTGAGTGACTTGGAGGGGAACTTCCAGGTGGTGGTGTTCCCATGAGTCTGCTGCCCTTGTCCTTCTAGATGGTGGTGGTCGTGGGTTTGGAAGCTGCTGTCGAAGGAACCCTGGTGAGTTTCTATAGTGTATCTTATAGATCCTGCAAACTGCTGCCACTGGAGGGAATGAATGTTTGTGGATGTGGTGCCAATCAAGCGGGCTGCTTTGTCCTGGGTGGTGTCAAGCTTCTTGAGTGTTATTGGAGCTGCACTCTTTCAGCTAAGTGGGGAGTATTCCAACACAATCCTGACCTGTGCCTTGTAGATGGTGGATGGATTTGGGGTGTCAGAAGGTGAGTTACTCATTGCACAATTCCTAGCCTCTGGCCTGCTCTTGTAGCCACAGTATTTCCACAGCTGGTCCAGTTCAATATCTGGTCAATGGTAACCCCCACGATGTTGAGAGTGGGGGATTCGGTGATGGTAATGCCATTGAACATCAAGGGGTGATGGTTAGATTTTCTCTCTTTGGAGAGCTTTATCAGTGAACATCCACACTTCTGACCTTATGATGGAAGGAAGGTCACTGATGAAGCAGCTGAAGATGGTGGGGCCAAGGACACTACCCTGAGGAACTCCTGCAGTGATGTCCTGGAGCTGAGATGATCGACCTCCAACAACCACAACTATCTTCCTTTATGCTATGTATGACTCCAACCAGTGGAGATTTTTCCCCCTGATTCCCATTGACTCCAGTTTTGCTAGGGCTCCTTGATACCACACTTGGTCAAATGCTGCCTTGATGTCAAGGACAGTCACTCTCACCTCACCTCAGAAGTTTAGCTGTTTTGTCCATGTTTGAACCAAGGCTGTAAAGAGGTCAGGAGCTGAACGACCCTGGCAGAACCCAAACTGGGCATCAGTGAGTAGGTTATTGCTAAGCAAGTGCCACTTGATAGCACTGTTGATGACCCCTTCCATCACTTCACTGATGATCAAGAGTAGACTGATGGGATGGTAATTGGCCAGGTTGGATTTGACTACTTTTTGTGCACAGGACATACCTGGGCAACTTTCCACATTGTCAGGTAGATGCCAATTTTGCAGCTGTTTTGGAACAGCTTGGCCAGGGGCGTGGCTGGTACTGGAGCACAAGTCTTCAGCACTTTTGCAGGAATATTGTCAGGGCCCATAGCTTTTGCAGTATCCAGTGCTTTCAGCCGTTTCTGGATATCATGTGAAGTGAATCGAATTGGCTAAAAACTGGCAGCTGTGATGCTAGGGACCTCCGGAGGAGGCCGAGATGGATCATCCACTCGGCACTTCTGGCTGAAGATTGTTGCAAATGCTTCAGCCTTATCTTTTGCATCGATGTTCTGAGTTCCTCCATCATTGAGGATGGGGATATTTATGGAGCCTCCTCCTCCAGTGAGTTGTTTAATTGTCCACCATTCACAACTGGATGTAGCAGGACTGCAGAGCTTAGATCTGATCCGTTGGTTGTGAAATTGCTAAGTCCTATCACTTGCTGCTTATGCTGTTTGGTGCACAAGTAGTCCTATGTTATAGCCTCACCAATTTGACACCACATTTTTAGGTATGCCTGGTGCTGCTCCTGGCATGCTCTCCTGCACTCTTCATTGAACCAGGGTTGATCCCCTGGCTTGATGGTAATGGTAGAGTGAGGGATATGCCGGGTCATGAGGTTATAGATTGTGTTTGAGTACAATTCTGCTGCTGCTGATGGCCCACAGCACCTCATGGATGCCCAGTCTTGAATCACAGAATCACAGTGCAGAAAAGACCCTTTGACCCATCGAGTCTGCACCGACACGTGAGAAACACCTGACCCACCTACCTAATCCCATTTACCAGCACTTGGTCCATAGCCTTGAATGTTATGATGTGCCAAGTGCTCATCCAGGTACTTTTTAAAGGATGTGAGGCAACCCACCTCCACCACCCTCCCAGGCAGCGCATTCCAGACCATCACCACCCTCTGGGTAAAAAGGTTTATCCTCACATTCCCCCTAAACCTCCTGCCCCTCACCTTGGACTTATGCCCCCTCGTGATTGACCCTTCAACTAAGGGGAACAGCTGCTCCCTATCCACCCTGTCCATGACCCTCATAATCTTGTACACCTCGATCAGGTCGCCCCTCAGTCTTCTCTGTTCCAATGAAAACAACTCAAGTCTATCCAACCTCTCTTCATAACTTAAATGTTTCATCCCAGGCAACATCCTGGTGAATCTCCTCTGCACCCCCTCCAGTGCAATCACATCCTTCCTATAATGTGGCGACTAGAACTGCCCACAGTACTCCAGCTGTGGCCTCACCAAGGTTCTATACAACACTGACTTGACCTCCCTACTTCTGTAATCTATGCCTCGATTGATAAAGGCAAGTGTCCCATATGCCTTTTCCACCACCCCACTAACATGCCCCTCCGCCTTCTGAGATCTATGGACACACACTCCAAGGTCCCTTTGTTCCTCAGAACTTCCTAGTGTCATGCCGTTCATTGAACACTTCCTTGTCAAATTACTCCTTCCAAAGTGTATCACCTCACACTTTTCAGGGTTAAATTCCATCTGCCACTTATCTGCCCATTTGACCATCCCGTCTATATCTTCCTGTAGCCCAAGACACTCAACCTCACTGTTAACCATCCGGCCAATCTTTGTGTCATCTACAAACTTACTAATCCTACCACCCACATAGTCATCTATGTCGTTTATATAAATGACAAATAATAGGGGACCCAGCACAGATCCCTGTGGTACGCCACTGGACAATGGCTTCCAGTCACTAAAGCATCCTTCTGTCATCACCCTCTGTCTCCTACAACTAAGCCAATTTTGAATCCATCTTATCATATTACCCTGTATCCCATGTGCACTTGCCTTATTTATAAGTCTCCCATGTGGGACCTTGTCAAAAGCTTTGCCAAAATCCATATAAACTACATCAACTGTGCTACCCTCATCTACACACCTGGTCACCTCCTCAAAACATTCAATCACATTTGTTGGGCATGACCTCCCTCTGACAAAGCCATGCTGACTATCCCTGATCAAACCTTGCCTCTCCAAGTGGAGATAGATTCTCTCCTTCAGAAATGTCTCCAATAGTTTCTCTACCACTGACGTGAGACTCACTGGCCTGCAGTTCCCTGGCTTATCTCTACAACCCTTCTTAAATAGCAGAACCACATTAACAAAAACAGAATTACCTGGAAAAACTCAGCAGGTCTGGCAGCATCGGCGGAGAAGAAAAAAGTTGACGTTTCGAGTCCTCATGACCCTTCAACAGAACTATGAACCACATTAGCTGTTCTCCAGTCCTCTGGCACCTCCCCTGTGGCCAGAGAGGAATTAAAAATTCAGGTCAGAGCCCCTGCTATCTTCTCCCTTGCCTCCCTCAGCAATCTGGGACACAAATCATCTGGACCTGGAGATTTGTCTACTTTTAAGCCTGCCAACACCTCCAATACCTTGTCACTCCTATATCAATTTGCTTAAGAACCTTGCAGTTTCTCTCCCCAAATTCGATACCTTCATCCTCATTCTCTTGGGTGAAGATGGATGTGAAGTATTCATTCAACACTCTACTGATGTCCTCTGGCTCCACCCATAGATTGCCCCCTTGGTCCCTTATGGGTCCTACTTTTTCCCTGGTTATCCTCTTCCCATTGATATACTTATAGAATATCTTCGGATTTTCCCCTACTTTTACCAGCCAGAGCTTTCTCATATCCCCTCTTTGCTCTCCTAATTGCTTTCTTAAGCTTCACCTGCACTGTCTGTACTCCACTAATGCCTTCGCTGATTTGCTTCCCTTGTACCTGCTAAAAGCCTCTCTTTTCCTTCTCATTGTATCCTGAATATCTCTGGTCACCCATGGTTCTCTGGGCTTGTTACCCCTTCCTATCACCCTAGAGGGAACATGTTGAGCCTGTGCCCTCCCATTTCCTTTTTGAACTCCCCCCCCCCTCACTGTTTCTCTGTAGATTTCCCCACAAGTAACTGTTCCCAGTCTACCTTGGCCAGATCGTGCCTTATTTTACTAAAATCCACTCTCCCCCAATCCAAAACATTTTTTTGCAACTTGTTGATTTCTTTGTCCATAATAAACTTAAACTGTACCATGTTGCGGTCGCTATCACTAAAATGCTCCCCCACCACAACCTCAGACACCTGTCTGGCTTCATTCCCCAGAATTAGGTCCAGTACTGCACAGTCCCTTGTTGGACCCTCTACATATTGACCTAAAAAGTTCTCCTGTACACATTTCAAGAAATCCACTCCATCTAAGCCCTTAACACTATGTCTATCCCAATTAATGTTGGGAAAGTTGAAATCACCTAATATAATTACCCTATTGTTATTGTTTTTACACACCTCCACAAATTGAGTTGCTCTATCTCTTCGAAATCTATCCCATTTAGCACGGTGGTAGTGCTATACAACACAATGGAGGGTATCCTCAATGTGAAGATGGGACTTCATCTCCACAATGACTGTGCGGCCACTCCCACCGATACTGTCATGGACAGATGCATCTGCAGCAGGCAGGTTGGTGAGGATGAGGTCAAGTATGATTTTCCTTCTTGTTGGTTCCTTCACCACCTGCTGCAGACCCAGTCTAGCAGCTATGTCCTTTAGGAATTGGGCAGCTCAGTCAGTAGTGGTGCTACCGAGCCACTCTTGGTGATGGACGTTGAAGTCCCTCACCCAGAGTACATTCTGTGCCCTTGCCACCCTCAGTGCTTCCTCCAAGTGGTGTTCAACATGGAGGAGCACTGATTCATCAGCTGAGGGAGGGTGGTACGTGGTAATCAGCAGGAGGTTTCCTTGCCCATGTTTAACCTGATGCCATGAGGCATCATGGGGTCTGGAGTTGATGCTGAGGGCTCCCAGGGCAACTCTCTCCCAACTGTATACCACTGTGCCACCACCTCTGCCCTGCCAGTGGGACATCATGATGGCGGTGTCTGGGTATTGTAAAGTCCATGAATATGCCTATGTCAGGCTGTTGCTTGTTTAATCTGTGAGACAGCTCTCCCAATTTTGGCGCAATCCCCCAGATGTTAGTGAGGAGGACTTGCTGGGTCGACAGGGTTGGGTTTGCGGTCGTAATTTCCGGTGCCTAGCTCGATGCCAGGTGATCCATTCCGTTCCATTCCTGTTCCATTCCTTTCTGACAGTTTGATTCAATTGAATGGTTTGCTAGACAATTTCAGAGGGCAATTAGGAGTCAGCCACATTGCTGTGGGTCTGGAGTCACATGTAGGCCAGACCAGGTAAGGACAGCAGATTTCCTCCCCGATAGGGTATTGGTAAACCAGATGGGTTTTTACAGCAATCAACAATGGTTTCATGGTCATCATTAGATTTTTACTTCCAGATATGATGGTGGGATTCAAACTCGGGTCCCCAGAGCATTACCCTGGGTCTCTGGATTATCAGTCAAGTGACAATACCAGTACATCACTGCCTCCCTGGCCACTATGACACTGCTGTGCTCTCTGAGCAGTACACCTCTGACAGTGTAGTGCTCCCTCATTACTGACCCTCTGAAAGTGTAGCCCTCCTTACTACTGAGCCTCCAACAGTGCAGCGGTTCCTCAGTACTGCACCCTTGACAGTGCAGCACATCCCCACTGCCACACCTCCCTCATCACAGCCTCTACGAATGTGCAGCGTTCTCTCACTACTGCACCTCCCACACTTCAGCACTCTCTCAGTACTGACAGTGCAGTGCTCCCTTTTTACTACACCTCCAACAATGCAGTGCTCCCTCAGTATGCCCCTCTGACAGTGTAGGGCTCCCTCAGTATTGATCTTCTGACAGTGCAGTGTTCCTCCGACCTGTCTACCTGACAGTATATCACCCTCAATACTGCTCCTGAAACTTTGCACTCTCAGCACTGCCATTTGACAGTGCAGCACTCCTTCAGTACTGACCCTCTGACAGTGCAGCACTCCTTCAGTACTGCCGTTTTGATATTGCAGCACTCGCTCAGTACTTTGGCTTTGACAGTGCAGTGCTTCCTCAGTGCTGCCTCTCCAACAGCTCAGTGCTCCCTCAGTACTGACCCTCAAACTGTGCACTCTTCCCTCAATACTGCACCTCCAATAGTGAAGCACTCCCTTCGTACTGCTGCTCTGACAGTGCAGCGCTCTCGCAGTGCTGACCCTGTGACATTGCTGCACTTCTCCTGTACTGCTGTGAGAGCATGGCCCCTGAACTGCCTGCCCCAGTGGATGTAAAACATTTTATCAAAGAAGAACAGGGGAGTTTTCCTGATATCCGAGTGAACATTTATCCATCAATAAACAGCACTACAAACTGGTCATCTGGTCATTTAATCTCATTGATCTTTGTGGACTCTTGCTGTGCGTGAATTGTCTGCTTTTTGTTCCACATGACAAGAATGAATCTACTTTACTTTGTGCATCATTGGTGGTAAAACACTTTGGTACTTGCTGAGCTTGTGAAAGATGATGTATAAATCAGTTCTGCCTTGCATCTGGTTTCTCTCAGTCCCCTGAGAAACCCAGAGATAGGATTGCAGCATTCCCAGGGCTGTAATAGCAGCACAACTTATTGGTGGGGCCCTGGCAGACAACCTGCAGAATTCCCTATCTCGCCCCATTCTTTGTTGTGTTTCAGCACTGTACATGAGCTAGGAGTACTCTCAGGTGTCAAATCAATGACACTGTTGAATTTTGTCTTTGTTCATTCATTTTTAAGGTCTAAAGACACCCACCGAAATATTTATGTAAGCACTTGACACTCAGTAGGAATTAATACAATAAAAGTCAGGAACAATTTTTAGACTTCACACTTTTCCCTTGAATCAAGTCCCAAATAAGCAATTAATTTCCATGGCTATTTTGGAACAGATCTGACACTTCAGGAAATTTAAATTGTGAGGTGGAATTTAATACCAGCTGGTGTTCAGTTAAAAATCCTGCCTCTGTTCATGGACAAACCTGAGGACAGCCAGCAGAGTAAGAGGCACTGGATTCCCAGCTCAGTGGCCTCTGTTAGACAAGTAAACAAAGTAGTTAAGTTTAGCTGCAGATCAGTCACAATTTAATTGAATGGCAGTGGAGCAGGTTTGAGGGAATGAATGACCTCTTCCTCTTCCTATGTTCCTGTGTTCTTTCTGAATTTCACTGCCCAGAGACCAGAGCAATTCCCATTCCAGAGCGCAAGAGAGAGAGAGTAAACAGGTAAGCAAGATGGACAGAAAAGAGAAACACAAGATTAAACATAGAACAACATAGATGTAACCCATAGTGGAGGTGACAGATCCAGCTGATATAATGAGATTGACAGTGTAAGAGTTAAACAGGGACATCTATTAGTGAAAAGCAAACGTTGGCAGAACTCTCAAGGTGAACCTTGTGCACCATAGGGCTGATATTAGCAGAACTCTCCAGAAAGACCTTGGAGATCACAAAGGATTAACTAGAGAGGAGACATAAGTTGGGGGGGTGGGGTGGGGGGGCGGTGGTGGCGGGATCAGGGTAAACAGATAAGGTAAAGTCAAACAGTACCAGGCTAGAACGAGATCAAGAGGCCTTGCTTGGGTAGGGAAAACATACATAACTGGGACTGGGAACATCTGCTTATTACGTGATTATTACTGACAAGATTGGAATTTGAAAATAACGCAATGTATGCGCAACTAACTCTATATAACAAAGATGGTTTTCCTGTAATCGGTGGAGTTCTGGTTTAGTTAGCCTAAGACAGACTCTCCCTGCATTGAATAAAACGATCATTAACCTGTACCTGAGTCTCCTGTGGTTGATTCTGAGAGAGCACCACAACAGACAGGAATCGACACTGTGACTGCAGCTGAAATATTTCAGCCAAGCCAAGGTCCAGCACACAGGGTCATACCCAATGACCTGTTAAGTGTCAGACTTGACTTTGAGTTAGAAGGTTGTGGGTTCAAGAGGAACTCCAGGGATATGAGCACACAATCTCAGCTGACACTCCCAGTGCAGTACTGAGGGAGTGCTGCACTGTCGAAGATGCCAACTTTCAGAGAAGATGTTAAACCAAGGTCCCTTTTGTCCTCTCAGTTAAGTGTAAAAGACCCTCAATGTTGAAGAAGAGTATGGGAGCTTTCCCAAGTACCTTGGCCAATATTTATCTCTCAACCCATGCAATTTAAATAGATGGCCTGGTCATTTATCCCATTGCTGAGTGCAAATTAGTTCCTATGTTTATACAACTGGAAAAAATAACTCAATGGCTTTGAAGCACTCTAGGGCACTGTGAAACATGCTAAATAAGCCAGGTCATTGAATCATAGAATGACTACAGCACAGAAGGAGGCCTTTGGCCCATCGAGTCTGTGCTACCTTGCTACAAGGGAAAGTTATTGCTGCTTTCTTGCTAAGTCTTTTCCCATCTATGTAATGTAACACACGTATTATTCTGCTGCTGTGTATAACCAGATGTTGTGGCTTGTTGCTGTTAAATCTTAAAGTTAATCCCATTCCTGAGGTCATAACCCAGGCTAACACTTCCATTATGATACAGAGGATGCATTGCACTGTCAGAGGGTCAGTACTGAGGGAGTGCTGCACTGTCAGAGGGTCAGTGCTGAGGGAGTGCTGCACTGTCAGAGGGTCAGTACTGAGGGAGTGCTGCACTGTCAGAGGGTCAGTACTGAGGGAGTGCTGCACTGTCAGAAGGTCAGTAATGAGGGAATGCTGCACTGTCAGAGGGTCAGTACTGAGGGAGTGCTGCACTGTCAGAGGGTCAGTACTGAGGGAGTGCTGCACTGTCAGAGGGTTAGTGCTGAGGGAGTGCTACACTGTCAGAGGGTCAGTGCTGAGGGAGTGCTGCACTGTCAGAGGATCAGTACTGAGGGAATGTTGCACTGTCAGAGGGTCAGTGCTGAGGGGGTGCTGCACTGTCAGAGGATCAGTACTGAGGGAATGTTGCACTGTCAGAGGGTCAGTGCTGAGGGAGTGCTGCACCGTCAGAGGGTCAGTGCTGAGGGAATGCTGCACTGTCAGAGGGTCAGTACTGAGAGAGTGCTGCACTGTCAGAGGGTCAGTGCTGAGGGAGTGCTGCACTGTCAGAGGGTCAGTGCTGAGGGAGTGCTGCACTGTCAGAGGGTCAGTACTGAGGGAGTGCTGCACTGTCAGAAGGTCAGTACTAAAGGAATGCTGCACTGTCAGAGGGTCAGTGCTGAGGGAGTGCTGCACTGTCAGAGGGTTAGTGCTGAGGGAGTGCTACACTGTCAGAGGGTCAGTGCTGAGGGAGTGCTGCACTGTCAGAGGATCAGTACTGAGGGAATGTTGCACTGTCAGAGGGTCAGTGCTGAGGGGGTGCTGCACTGTCAGAGGATCAGTACTGAGGGAATGTTGCACTGTCAGAGGGTCAGTGCTGAGGGAGTGCTGCACCGTCAGAGGGTCAGTGCTGAGGGAATGCTGCACTGTCAGAGGGTCAGTACTGAGAGAGTGCTGCACTGTCAGAGGGTCAGTGCTGAGGGAGTGCTGCACTGTCAGAGGGTCAGTGCTGAGGGAGTGCTGCACTGTCAGAGGGTCAGTACTGAGGGAGTGCTGCACTGTCAGAAGGTCAGTACTAAAGGAATGCTGCACTGTCAGAGGGTCAGTGCTGAGGGAGTGCTGCACTGTCAGAGGGTCAGTACTGAGGGAGTGCTGCACTGTCAGAGGGTCAGTACTAAAGGAAAGCTGCATTGTCAGAGGGTCAGTACTGAGGGAGTGCTTTACTGTCGGAGGGCCAGTCCTGAGTGATTGCTGCATTGTTTAAGGGATGCTATTGAGGGAGTGCTGCACTGTCAGAGAGATGGCACTGAGGGAACGCTGCACTGTCAGAGGGACAGTGCTGAGGGAGTGCTGCACTGTCAGAGGGATGGTACTGAGGGACTGCTGCACTGTTGAAGATACCTTCTTCCGGATGAGATGGTAAACTGAGTCTCCATCTGCTCTCAGGTGGACGTAACAATAATTGAAGGAGACCAAGGGAGTTCTCCCTGATGTCTTGACCAATAATTATCACTTAATCTACATCACTACAAAAACTGAAAACTTGACAAATACCTAAACCCTGTCTCACTATCTCATTTTCCTTATTACTCTATTTTGGGGTATTGCTGTGTGCAAATTGGTTGCCATGTTTCCTACGTTACAAGGGTGATTACACTTCAGAAGCACATCATTGGCTGTGAAATGCTTTGGCATTTTCTGGGTGGTGATAGTGTTCTATGAATACAAGACCTTCTTCCTTGAATCGAGAGTATTTGCCCCCATGGACGTCGGAGATCAAGTGGAAAGTTTTTGTTGGTAGTGAAATTTCTCTCTCCTTTGGCAGTGAGTGTCTCTGATATTCTGAAACTATTCGACAGAGAAGTTTGTGTGTGCGGCACCTGAAGTGGAAAAGGAAGCTCACTCCATTATTTGAGGAACAGTGGGGGTTTAAGGAAACATGTGTTTCCTTAAACAGCAGCTCCTGCCACCCGACTGGAGAGGTGCCAGGGACAGTTATGTTTGCGCCGACGGCTGCAGCGGCAGGTGAGATGCTCATGTGCAACCTTTCCTGGCACCATTCCGATTGATGGCAGGAGTTACACTGTTTCTTTAATTCAGATTTTGCACCCGGTGCCTGTTGTCCATATTATGATGGGATGGAAATTCACCATTGGTGAGATCAGGCAACATCACATTTGGCACCCAATATTGATGTCAACAGATTTATCTTAACCAGATGAATGGAATAACTTTGTGTTCTTTCTCAAAATAGTCCAACTGAGATTTACAAGAACGATACCAGGGATCAGGGCTTTACATGGAAAGACTGGAGAAGTTGGGTAGACCTTCTTAAATTTTCCTTTCCCCCATCCCTAGTTGCTCTTGAGAAGGTGGTGGTGAGCTGCCTTCTTGAACCGCTGAAGTCCATGTGGTGTAGGTACACCCACAGTGCTGTTAGGGAGGGAGTTCCAGGATTTTGACCCAGTGACAGTGAAGGAACGGCGATATATTTCCAAGTCAGGATGATGAGTGACTTGGAGGGGAACTTCCAGGTGGTGGTGTTCCCATGTGTCCGCTGCTCTTGTCCTTCTACATCGTAGTGGTTGTGGGTTTGGGAAGTGTTTCCTAAGGAACCTTGGTGAGTTGCTGCAGTGCATCTTGTAGATGGTGCACACACTGCTACCACTGTGCATCGATGGTGGAGGGAGTGAATGTTGAAGGTGGTGGATGGGGTGCCAATCAAGTGGGCTGCTTTGTCCTGGAAGGTTTTGAATTTCTTGAGTGTTATTGGAGCTACACTCATCCAGGAAGTGGAGACTATTCCATCTCACTCCTGATTTATGCCTTGTGGCATAAATTGACAGGCTTTTGGGAGACAGGAGGTGAAGGTTAAGAGGAGGGTTGAAGCATTCAAAGTCATGAAGATAGAGGATATTAGGAGACATTTTTCCAAATGGCAGGAGAGTCAGTAACCAGAAAACCCAGATTTAAGATAATTAATAGAAAAATCAAAAGGGGTTTGAAATTTTTTCTACACAGCAAGTTGTTGTGATCTGAAATGTGCTGCCTGAAACGGTGGTGGAAATAGATTCAATAGTAACTTTCAAAAGGAAATTGGATAAATACTTGAAGAAAGAAAATGTGGGGAATGAGCAGGGGAATTGGAAAGCTCTTTCAGAAAGCTGAGACTGACACAATGATCTGAATAGCTTCCTTCTGTGCTGTAAGATTCTCTGAATCTATGATTCTATTCTAGATCTCTAGTAGATCTGGCTGGCAATGTCAAAAAATGTTCTTTGTTTAGTCCAAGTCCTTCTCCAGAGCACAATTAACCAGGCTCTAGATGTCCTTCCCCATAAAACAAGCTTCACAAACTTTGCACTTTTCCATTTGTGACAAAGTTTTTCTCACTTCACATAAAACCCTTCCAAGTAAGTCCAGTTAATAGGCAATTTAGATGATTGAAAAATGCTCCACAATTGCAAATCAACAGGACTACCTGGACATCCCACCAATGCCCCACTGTCGGTGGGCCAGTCCTGAGGGAGTGCTGCGCTCTCAGAGAGTTAGTACAGAGGGAGTGCTGCACTCTCAGAGGGTCAGTACTGAGGGAGTGCTGCACTGTCAGAAGGTCAGTACTGAGGGAGTGCTGCACTCTCAGAGGGTCAGTACTGAAGGAATGCTTCACTGTCGGAGGGCCAGTCCTGAGGGAGTGCTGCACTCTCAGAGAGTTAGTACTGAGGGAGTGCTGCACTGACAGAGGGCCAGTACTTAGTGAGTGCTTTACTGTTGGTGGGCCAGTCCTGAGGGAGGGCTGCATCGTTGGAGGGACAGTATTGAAGGAGTGCTGCACTGTCAGAGGGATGGTACTGAGGGACTGTTACACTGTTGAAGATATCTTCAGATGAGATGGTAAACTGAGTCTCCATCTGCTCTCAGGTGGACGTAACAATAATTGAAGGAGACCAAGGGAGTTCTCCCTGATGTTTGGATCAAATAATCATCACTTAGTCTACATTAGTACAAAAAGTGAAAACGTGACAAATACCTAAACCCTGTCTCACTATCTCATTTTCCTTATTACTCTATTTTGGCGTATTGCTGTGTGCAAATTGGTTGCCACGTTTCCTACGTTACAAGGGTGATTACACTTCAGAAGCACATCATTGGCTGTGAAATGCTTTGGCATTTTCTGGGTGGTGATAGTGTTCTATGCATACAAGACCTTCTTCCTTAAATTGAGAGTATTTGCCCCCATGGACATCGTAGATCAAGTGGAAAGTTTTTGTTGGTAGTGAAATTTCTCTCTAGTTTGGCAGTGAGTGTCTCTGATATTCTGAAACTATTCGACAGAGAAGTTTGTGTGTGCGGCACCTGAAGTGGAAAAGGAAGCTCACCCCATTATTTGAGGAACAATGGGGGTAAAACATGTGTTTCCTTAAACAGCAGCTCCTGCCCACACCTTAGCTCAGCTGTGTCTCAGTGGGTCGTATTCTCACTTCTCAGCTTGAGGTGGTTGGGGTCAAACTCCATTTTAGAGACTTGAACATGGGAGCTGGCACTCCCAGTACAGGCCTGTACTGAGGGAGTGCTGCACTGTCAGAGATGTCATCTTTCAGATGAGATTTTAAACCCAACACCCCATTTGCCTGCTCAGCTGGATGTAGTAAAGATCCCACAGCAATAATCTGGTGTAAAGGGAGGGGATGTCCCCTCATTGCTATGTTTGATAATTATCCCTTAACCATCCCTAAAACAGAATGTGTGGGCAGGATCGCTGCCCACGACCAGGTCCTGACATCGATTTCATGCTGGCTGACCAATTAACGGCTCTGACTCCGTCACATGAGCATGGGACATGTTATAAATAATATTCCAACATTTTTATTTTATTTTTAATTCCTGTCGTAAACCTCATCCCGCCCGTGGATGAGGTTCCATAAAAAATCCAAGTTCCGCTTGGCCTTTCAGCCTGCCGGCTAAACGTAGGGCTGGACGGACAGCGAAAAATTGCATTCAGTTAATACTGTATTGGCCTTGATAGGCTTGTTAATTGTCGGCAGGTACGCTGTCGACTTCCACGTGTGTCCATGGGCCGAAATGTCACGCGAGTGCGCGATGACATCGGGACACTCACCCGACATTATCACGCATCGTTTTACACTTGGAGCAGGTCAGGCAGGGTGAAAAATTCAGCCCTGCGGTGTTTTTTTTATCTCGCTGCTCTTTGTGGGAGCTTGCTGTGTGCAAATTGACTGCCATGCTTTCTACTTTACAACAGTGACTACAAAACTGAATGCACTTAAATTGGCAGTGGCACACACGAGCTCATGAAAGGTGCTCTTAAATGTAAGTCTCTCTTGCTTGATGGGTATAGCCAATAAAATGAGGACAGTTACTGCTGCCTCAGTTTTGTGTCATACGTTTGAGTTAAATGGGGTTCAAACAGCCCCAAACACGCATATGTTAACCCTTAGTAAAAAGTACACAGTAAAAAGAGAAGGGATTCATCCCATCGATCTGGATACACAGGAACCTGCTGAACCCAAGAGGCCCTTGTTTTTTTTATGGGATATGGGCAAGGCCAGCATTTGTTGTCCATCCCTAATTGTCCTTGATATGAGCGGCTTGCTGGGCGATTTCAGAGGGCAGTTAAGAGTCTACCACATTGCTGGAGTTGCATGTAGGCCAGACCAGCTAAGGGTGGCAGATTTCTCTCCTTAAATGACATTAGTGAACCAGATGGGTTTTTACAACAATGGTTATAATGGTCATTATGGCTGAGACTAGCTTTTAATCCCAGAGTTTTACTAATTGAATTCGAAATTCCACCAGTCAGGTGGATTTGAACCCATGCCCTCAGAGCATCAGCCTGAGCCTCTGAATTACTAGTTGAGTGACATTATCACTACACCAATGTCTCCCCCAGTCTACCTCTCCTGTTATGTTGCTCACTATACCCTGCAGTATTAAGCAGACAGTACCTCAATGTTAAAATTCTTCTCCTTGTTTTCAGTTCCCTTCATGGTGTTGCCACTCCCAATTTCTCTAACCTCCTCAAGCCCTACAAGACTATGAAATATCTGTGGTCCTCCAAACCTGGCCTCCTGCACACCCTTGATTGGTTGTTTCTTCTGCCTGGGCCCTAAGCTCTGTAAATCCTCCCTAAACCTCTCCGCCTCTCCCCCTTTAAAAGGCTCCTTAAACCACTTTGACCAATCTTTTGATCACCTGCTCCAAATTCTTCCCATGTAGCTCAGTGTCAAATTTGGTTTGATAGTGGCCCTGTGAAGTGCTTTGGGATGTTTTACAATGTTAGAGGCGCCATATAAATGCAAGTTGTTGTTACGTTCTGTAAAATTTAAACAAGACAAGGCAAAAAGGGAAAGAACCAATTGAATGACCTCAACATCAGGGCTCCTGCAAAAGCCATAATCAAACTGGCACCTTGAGAATTCGTTAGACTTTTAAGAATCATGTGACTCTCCTGTTTTTACCCTCTGCCCCTTGCTTGTGGTAGCCCAAATTCTGCAGCTCACTCACTCAAAAGGCTGAATTGTGAAATGACCTGCTTCCTATTGAAGTAGCGTGACATGCTGCTGAGAGAGAACATTGCTCACATGCTGCTGATACCTAGCGTTTTTTTAAATCATGCACCCTTACTGTTCTGAATAATTTTTTCCAGTGACTCATTCCTGGAGGCAGACGTTACTTGGCAGGGACAAAAATCATTAAAGGTCGGCTTCCTGAGGGGGGAGCAGGATTTAGTAGAACATCAATTTCCCCTGACTTCACAAGCACTAATGAGGGATTGTAAAACGCTGGAGCTGTAGAAATTGTAGGAGGAATTGAAGAGTCATTAGAAAGGAACGTTTACCCTTTTGCTTAAACAAGTAAAATTTCACTGAACAAAGACGCATCCTTTTCTGGTTATTCTCCGATGAAGCAACGAGAAAGAAGGATGAAAGGACTTGCAGTTATATAGCGCTTTTCACATCCTCAGGGCATCCAAAGCCAGTGAGGTACTTTTAAAGTGTAGTTGGTGTTGCTATGTAGGAAACACAGTGGCCAATTTGCACATAGTAAGATCCCACAGACCATGATGTGATCATGACCAGATAATCTGTTTTTTTAGTGATGTTGGTTAAGGGATAAATATCGCCCAGGCCACTGAGGAGAACTCCCCCTGCTCTTACATAAGAATATAAGAAATAGAAGCAGGAGTAGGCCATTCGGTCCCTCAAGCCTGCTCTGCCACTTCATCAGATCATGGTTGAGGCCTTATCTCCACTTTGCTACCTGCCCTCCATTACCCTTAACTCCCTTGTTGATCAAAAATATGTTTAACTCAGCCTTGAGTATGATCAATGACCCAGTCTCCACTGCTCACTGGGACAGTGAATTCCAAAGACCAAATTCCACCTTCTTTGAAATCATGCTGTGGGATCTTTCACATTCGCCTGAAGAGGGCAGTCAGGGCTTCAGTTTAACATTTTATCCAAAGGACAGTATCTTTGGCAGTGCAGCACTCCCTCAGTACTGCACTGAAAGTGCCTGTCTAGAGTGTTGTGCTCAATTCCCTGGAATGGGACTTGAATGAACAACCTTGTCGCCTAACAGAGTTTGAGTTCTATCCACCACGTCAAGCATGAAGGTAGCGAGAGGAGAAGCTGAAGAGAGGCATTCATCTTACATAATAACCGGCTTTCAACAACAGGAGTTTTGTGCGCTTCCCTCCTCACAAGATGAATGAGCTGTCAGTCACATGACCTCATACAGTAACAGCAAGTGTAGATTTATATGTTGGTACTGGTCAATGGTTGGTACACCGCTCTCTTTGGCCCTGCACCTCTCTTGCCTTCCACCGGTTGACAGGGTTTCCCTCTTTTTCCTTTCCCACCTCCCCCATTTCACTTGGTTAAGACCCTATTTTACATTTCTCACTGTTTCCAGTTCTGATGAAAGATCATTGACCTGGAACATTACCTCTGTTTCGCTCTCCACAGGTGCTACCAGAACCTGCTGAGTATTTCCAGTGTTTTCTGTTCTTATTCTGTACTTGCAGCACGCACGGTATTTTGCTTGGCATTTGAAAATAAGTCCAACTTATTCTCGATTAATTCCTTTTGCTTTTTTTTTCCAGCTCAGAGCTGACTGTGGTAAATTAAAGCTCTGCACCCTGAGTTTGTGAGGGAGCTGTCAGTTTGAGTAATTTCACCATTAATACAGTTCACTTTCAGAATATTCACCCTCCTTGCAGCCTTGATCAGACAAGCTCTTGGCTGGGATGGCAAACGCTCATTAGTGCTTTGTCCTGGTCTCTGATTAATCTGAAGGAATGTCGCATTATCTGTCACGTGTAAAAGTATCAGATGTGGCTCAGTGAGTAACCCTCTCGCCTTAGCTACCGGAGGATGAGTACATGGCCAAAACCAGAGAGTTGGGCACCTAATCTAGGCTGGCGTGCCCAAGGCAATACTGCAGGAGTGCTGCACTGTTGGAAGCGCTGTCTTTTGGATGAGATGTCAAACCAAAACCTTGTCTGTCCTCTCTGGTGGAGGTAAAGGATCCCACGGCACTATATGATATCAGAGGATGGGAGTTTACAGGCACCCTGGGTGAATGTCAATCCTTTAACTACTGCCTGCATTATCTGTTTGCTTCCCCATTGCCATTTGTGGATCTTGCTGTGTGCAAATCAGCTGCTATGTTTCCAACATTACAACAAAGGCTGCACCTTGATTCACCTCTGACTGTGCGGCACTCCCTCAGCACTGCACTGGAGTGTCAGCCTTGATTTTTGTGCTCAAGCGCTGGTTGGACAATCTACAACTTCTGACGCAGAGATGAGAGTGCTCCGAACTGAACCACATCAGGCACCTCAAAAGCAAGTCTTTGTCTTGCAACACATTTTGTCTTCTCTATCGGTGGGACCAATGGCGGGATTTCAGGTCTCCCACTCAGAGAAGTTGGGAGATCAGCCCCCTTATAACCAGGGATAGGAGTCGGACTTAAACCCACAGATTTGCCGATTTTTTTCCTTTATTCTTTCATGAGATGCAGGCGTCGCTGGCTAGGCCAGCATTTGTTGCCCATCCCTAATTGCCCCTGAACTGAGTGGCTTGCTCGGCCATTTCAGAGGCGCAGTTAAGAGTCAACCACATTGCTGTGGGTCTGGAGTTACATGTAGGCCAGACCAGATAAGGACAGCAGATTTCCTTCCCCAAAGGGCAGTGAACCAGATAGATCTTTGCAACAATCAGTGATGGTTGTCAGGGTTAGCATTACTGAGACAAACTTTTATATCCCAGCTTTATTCATTGAATTTTCATTTCACCAGCTGCTGAGGCGGGATTTGAACTCATGAGCCCAGAGCATTAGCCTGGACCTCTGCATTACTACGCCACCATCTCTCCCTGATTCACAGGTGTGAATGCTACTACTGAGTTACAGTCGCCATGTTAATCAAAGCCATACGAGGACTCAGTTTCTGTACTTTGGTGCCCCCCTCCTTTCCTGCCTGTGTGTCTCACAGTGCACGATGATCCTGTGCGTGGCACTTTCAGCTTCCTGTCACTTCTGACCATTGCCGCGAGGTCACTGCTTGGAACCCTGCACTTGCACACCTCGTAACTCTTTATACAGACAGATTATATCACTATGCTGCCTCCAGAAAGATAAACAGCATGAGGTGAGTGAAGAAGTTACCCTTGCTCTTCAATGCCAAACGGCAAGACTTGAAAATCAGTCAAGATCCGAACAACTAATACAGTTTGAATGTTGAAGGGAAGAGGCCATCAGTTTAGGACAATCACCAAGAAATCAAATTGGGAGTTCGTCGGAAACTTCGTTACTCAGAGAGTGATGAGAATGTGGAACTGGCTGCCACAGGGAGGAGTAGCAGTG
The DNA here is from genome assembly GCF_017639515.1 of Carcharodon carcharias. Lineage (NCBI taxonomy): Eukaryota > Metazoa > Chordata > Chondrichthyes > Lamniformes > Lamnidae > Carcharodon > Carcharodon carcharias. The sequence goes on along the minus strand of NC_054480.1, from coordinate 7,039,758 downwards.
AATAGTATAGAGGGATTTGAAGGGAAGCTAGATAAACACATGAGGATGAAGGGAATAGAGGGATATATTGATAGAGTGAGATGTGAACAGATAGGAGGAATCTCATGTGGAACATAAAGACTGGCGCAGACTGGTTGGGCTAACTGGGCTGTTACTGTTCCACATATTCCGTGTTTAGGCATTTGCACACGCAGGACACACATACAGGAACATAGGTCAGGTGTAGGCCAATCACCCCCTCAATTCTGTTAACGCTATTAAATTCGATCGTGGCTGATCTGTATGTTCATCTTCTTGCCTTGGTTCCATAGCTCTTAATCCCTACCCAACAAAAATCTTTCGATCTCTCTTTTAAAATTATCAGTTGACTCCAGCCTCAATAGCTTTTTGCTGGAGAAGGTTCTAGATCCCCACTCCCCTTTGTGTGAAGAAGTGCTTCCTGACATCACCCATGAACAACCTGCCTCTAATTTTAAGGTTTGTTCTGGACTCTTCCTGCCAGAGAAAATAGTTTCTCTCAATTTACCCTATCAAACCTGTTAATTATTTTAAACACCTCAATTAGATCACCCATTAATTGTCTATACTGTAGGGAATACAAGATTAGCCTATACAACTTGTCTTCGCTATTTATGCCTTTCGGCAGAGGTGTCATTCTGGTGAATCTGGCTGTGTACCATCCAATGCCAATAAATCCTTCCTGAGTTGTAGGGCTGGATTTTCATGGTGTCGGGCTGGTTTGGTTCACGAGCCCTCATCCTGCACTCCCAACCTGCCCGGCTCCTTTGTGGAGTAGGCATGACTTGGTCCTCTGCAACTTTTGTGTAGTTGGACCAGTTTTTAAAGGATTCGTGATTCATGACACCTCAGAGGTATCATGAGCTATAGTCTGGATGAGGGAACATTTTGAATCATAAGGTCAAAAAGTATTACCCATAACCCCCATGCCAAGCTGGGCCCCACCACCACCCCCATGGCCCCTCATACTGTCCATGCCAATTTATGGCATTTCCATGTGCATTCACCTGCTATACACACTGTATAGAACCAATGAACACTATAGTGACAATAGGATGTATTAAAAATATAGTTCAGCCATTCATTCATAGCTTTCCACTTTCTTGAAAAAAAATCCTTCCACTACAGCCCAATAGAAGTATCAATAGCAGAAACTGCAAGCACGTGAAACCTCTTAATCTTGTGTAAATAAACACTGTGCAATTGGCAGAATAGAACAGAGAGCCACAGATGTCAATCAAGCAATGTTTTCTCTGGTTTGTAGTTTTTTCAACACTCAAATGGATGTCAGAGCCGTTAGCCAAGCCTCATTATGCATTCTTGGCTGGGGACGGTGGGTCCGACTCCTATTAGAACCCTCCTCACCCCCGGAACTAAGATTTCATCTTTGCGAGCACTTTCTCTCGAGGCAGGTAGGCTGAGCCAGGAAATCCCACAACTCCCGCTATCTACCTTGATGATGAAAATCCAGCCCCTGGTGCCCATATCTGAACCATATACTCCAGATAGGGTCTTACCAGAATTTTACATTTGCGGACAATAGCATTTTCATGCTTCTGTAAATCCCCTTCCCTGAATTAATGCACAGATAATGGGAGTGTTTGATGGGAACAGTGTAGAGGTTTTTAAAATTGTAAAGCTTCAGTGAATGATCCAGTGCTGAACATTCTAAGGTTGGTCAATGTAATGGCATATCAACCTAGTTGTGTTAGGAATGTACCACGCTCGTAATTTAATTGGCTGTAAGAAAAGCAAAACTGAAGATTTGGAGAATTGAGTGATCTTTGGAATGGATATGTTTAAATATAGATAGTGTGATGACTTTTGAATTTAATATAATGAGGATCAAAGAATAGGAGGAATTGACTGATGGTCCTCAAACTTCAACTCAAACACTCCCAGGGCAGGTACAGCACAGGGTTAGATACAGAGTAAATCTCCCTCTACACTGTTCCCATCAAACACTCCCAGGACAGGTACAGCACAGGGTTAGATACAGAGTAAATCTCCATCTACACTGTCCCCATCAAACACTCCCAGGGCAGGTACAGCACGGGGTTAGATACAGAGTAAATCTCCATCTACACTGTCCCCATCAAACACTCCCAGGACAGGTACAGCACGGGGTTAGATACAGAGTAAAGCTCCCTCTACACTTTCCCCATCAAACACTCCCAGGACAGGTACAGCACAGGGTTAGATACAAAGTAAAGCTCCCTCTACACTGTCTCCATCAAACACTCCCAGGACAGGTACAGCACGGGGTGAGATACAGAGTAAATCTCCATCTACACTGTCCCCATCAAACACTCCCAGGACAGGTACAGCACAGGGTTAGATACAGAGTAAATCTCCATCTACACTGTCCCCATCAAACACTCCCAGGACAGGTACAGCACAGGGTTAGATACAGAGTAATGCTCCCTCTACACTATCCCCACCAAACACTCCCAGGACAGGTACAGCACAGGGTTAGATACAGAGTAAATCTCCATCTACACTGTCCCCATCAAACACTCCCAGGGCAGGTACAGCATGGGGTTAGATACAGAGTAAATCTCCCTCTACACTGTCCCCATCAAACACTCCCAGGACAGGTACAGCATGGGGTTAGATACAGAGTAAAGCTCCCTCTACACTTTCCCCATCAAACACTCCCAGGACAGGTACAGCACAGGGTTAGATACAAAGTAAAGCTCCCTCTACACTGTCTCCATCAAACACTCCCAGGACAGGTACAGCACGGGGTGAGATACAGAGTAAATCTCCATCTACACTGTCCCCATCAAACACTCCCAGGACAGGTACAGCACAGGGTTAGATACAGAGTAAATCTCCATCTACACTGTCCCCATCAAACACTCCCAGGACAGGTACAGCACGGAGTTAGATACAGAGTAAAGCTCCCTCTACACTGTCCCCATCAAACACTCCCAGGACAGGTACAGCACGGGGTTAGATACAGAGTAAAGCTCCCTCTACACTGTCCCCATCAAACACTCCCAGGACAGGTACAGCACAGGGTTAGATACAGAGTAAAGCTCCCTCTACACTGTCCCCGTCAAACACTCCCAGGATAGGTACAGCACGATCTACATACATCAGACCCCCTTGTGCACACAATAACACTTCACTTGCCACAATAGTGTTCCTGAATGCGATTGCTAACTTGGAAGCAAATGAAGGACATTATTTAGTCATGCGTTTGTATCTGCTAGGAATTCTCAGAATGGGCCCATCATTTGGAATTGGATTTAAGCTTAGACCTCAGTGGGCTAGATCATGTGTACTAACGAACTGCACATTCCTGCCCACCCATTCAAACATAATATAAGAAGTTTGTGTTTCTAAGTTGAAATAACAGCATGCATGGCAGATGATAATTAAAATAGACAGTACTTAGAGGAAAGCAAGCTAGCTGTCTATACAATGATCTCCTCTTCAGTGTAAGTACATGTTGTGTAAGAGCAGTAGTTCCCAGGGCATTTGGTGCCTCCCATGTTCAGGAATAAAGAGAGAATGACTTACCTCCCTTCCAGTCACAATGATCTCAAACTTGATGTGCCATTTTGTGAATGGTATAGTCCTCCCACTGCTGAGATGCAACCAGCCATGATTTAATCGCCAATACTCTCGCCTGCGCGTCTTTCACATTCTCGGGACATCCCAAAGTGCTTTACAGTCAATTTTTCTGCAAAGAAATGTCACTGTCCTAATGCAGGAAGTGCAGCAGTCAGTTTGTGCACAGCAAGCTCCCACAAGCAGTGATGTAACAATGACCAGGTAATCTGACGTTGTGATGCTGCTGAAGGTCAGGGCACCAGGGACAACTTACCTGCTCTTATTTGAAGTAATGGCCTGTCCCCTGAGCAACAAAACAGGGCCTCAATCTCACATCTCATCTGAAATACTGCATCTCCAGAGGTGCAGCACTCCCTCAGTATGGCATCGCAGTAACAGCTGCGATTTTGTGCTCAGGTCTCTGGAGTGCGACTTCTGCCTCAAAGACAATATCCACTGAGCCAGGGCTGACATGGGAATCCACCACTACCCATGGGAAGATAATGCCAGCCACCAAATTACATCCAATCTGAGGCCATTGATGAAGGCAGGTTCTGTTTCTTTGGTGAATATGTGCAATAATGCCAAAGTAGGAAGGATCTGTGTGAGTGCAATGCATGCTGATGTGATCAGAAGTTCCACTCTGTCCTAAACATTCTTCAGCCTCCTTGTCGTCTCAGTATGTTGAGGTCTAATGTTAAGGGGGGGGCCAGAACACTGGGATCATGGGCCAAAGCCGGTGGGGGGCGGGGGAACCGGGAGGTCCAAGATAAGCTAGAAGCCACTTGTTATAAAGTGACACTGAGAGGGTGCCAGGTATGAGCTGACACTTTGATCAGGGCTGGATATAAATCTTTTCTCTAAGATGCTGAGGGAAAATCTGGAATCCAAAACGTTGCTTACCTTTATCCTAACTCACTCCAGCTCCTGGTCACCCATCACCCCTGCGCTTGCTGACATACATTGGCTCCCATTTAAATAACACTTCAATTTTAAAATTCTCATCCTTGTTTACAAATCCCCTCTGGCCCCGCCCCTCCCTATCTGTAACTTCCTCTAGCCCCACAACTCTCCGAGGTACAGGAGCTCCTCCAATTTTGACCTCTTGAGCGTTCCTGATTTTAATTGCTCCACTATTGGCAGCCGTGCCTTCAGTTGTCAAGATCCTGAATTACAGAATTCGTAAGAACATAAGAACATAAGAACTAGGAGCAGGAGTGGGCAATTCAGCCCCTCGAGCCTGCCCCACCATTCAATGTGACCATGGCTGATCTCATTTCAGCCTCAACTCCAATTTCTCATCCTCTCCGCATAACCTTTCAACCCGTTAGTAATTAAAAATCTGTTTATCTCCTCCTTAAATTTATTCAGCGTCCCGGCATCCACTGCACCCTGAGGTAGTGAATTCCATAGATTCACGACCCTTTGAGAAAAGTAATTCCTCCTCATCTCTGATTTAAATCTACCACCCCTTAGCCTAAAACTATGGCCTCTCATTCTAGAATGTCCCACAAGGGGAAACATCTGCTCCACGTCTACTTTGTCTGTCCCCTTTAGCATCTTATATACCTCAATTAGATCTCCTCTCAACCTTCTAAACTCTAGAAAATATAGGCCTAAACTGCTCAATTTCTCCTCATAAGACAAACCCTGCATCTCTGGAATCAATCTAGTGAACCTTCTCTGAACCGCCTCCAGTGCAACTACATCCTTCCTCAAATTCCCTCTCTAAACTTCTCTGCCTCTGCACTTCTCTCTTCTCCTTTAATGCACTCCTTAAAATTCTTTAACCAAGCATTTCCTCATCTGCCCTAATATCCCTCATGTGACTTAGTGTCGAATTTTAATAACGTTCCTGTGAAGTGCCTTATTGAGATGTTTCACTATCTTAATGATGCTATATAAATGCAAATTGTTGTTGATGTTGTTGCACAAAGAAATAACGCTGGGTTGAGTAATGAGTTGGATTAGTAGATGGAATGTTCTGCTCTGTACTAACTAAAATGTTGACATACAAAGAGTTCACTAATTTTACTTTCGGACTTGTCTGTAAAATTATCCTGCTAATTTTCTCCCCCACCCTCTCTTTAATACCGAGTTTGTGTCCCATTTTCATTGGATATTCCTTGTCACCACACCATTCTTATACTTAATTGCAGATTTTTAAATTGACATCACAGTGATATCACTCTGAAGTCACCCTACCTCCTCAACCACTGAGACATGACCTGTGTGGGAATATTCAAACCCTTCATCATCCTGTGAATGCCTTGCAGCTAAAGTCAAATCGGACAGGGGCAAAAAAAAAAGGTAAAAGCTCGTCAGCTGAAGAGATACTGTGAAGTAGGTTGGTAGAGAACTCTCAGTGTGTGATGCTATTCTGAGTCTGATAGGGACTGGTGCTGTTTCTGGGTCAGCTCTCTCTCGGGAATCTCTGAAGGACATGTAATTTTTCAATGTTAAAAATCCACTTACACACTCACACTCACACACACACACTAACACATACTCACACAGACACACACATACAGGCAAACACATAAACATACAGACACACAATAACACATACTATCACACACAGAGACACACTCACACATCCACACACGCATACAGGCACACACTAACACATACAGGCACACAATAACACATACAGGCACACACATATACAGACACACAGACACATAGGTATACCCACTAACACAGACACACACACATACAGGCAAACACATACACATACAGACACACAATAACACATACTATCACACACAGAGACACACTCAGACATCAATGCACACATACAGGCACACACATATACAGACACATGGGCATACACACTAACACAGATACACACATATACATACACACACACACACACACACATACACACTAACACGTACTCACACAGACACACACACATACAGGCAAACACATACACATACAGACACACAGTAACACATACTATCACACACAGAGACACACTCAGACATCAATGCACACATACAGGCACACACATATACAGACACATAGGCATACACACTAACACAGATACACACATATACACACATATATACACACACACACATACACACTAACACATACTCACACAGACACACACACATACAGGCAAACACATAAACATACAGACACACAGTAACACATACTATCACACACAGAGACACACTCACACATCCACACACGCATACAGGCACACACTAACACATACAGGCACACACATATAAAGACACATAGGCATACACACTAACACAGACACACACATATACACACATAGGGGAGGATTTTTAGCTCATTGGCGGGTGCATGCCCGACCCGACTGAGTGTAAAATGATGTGTGATGATGTCAGGCGAGCATCCTGACCATATCGCTCTCTCGTGCGATATTCCGGTTGGCGGGTGCCAATGGACTTGGCAGCGCGCCCGCACAACAGCAATTAAAGAGCCTATTAAGGCCATTAAAAAGGTAATTGAAAGAAGTTTTTTGCTGCCCCATCCAACCTTACGGTAGGCAGATAGGCGAAAAGGCCAAGCAACCTTTGCATTTTTGAGGAAAGCTCATCCACGGGCGGGATGAGGTTCTCAACGGCAAACAAAAATAAAATAAAAATGTTTACATTTCGTTTATATCATGTCTCTGCTTATGTGACAGAATCACATGATGGGACATGTTTTATAACGTTTTTAAAATCTTTATTTTTGATGTTTTAAACTGTTCGTCTCCCTGAGGCAGTTCGGAGCCAGTCTGTGCCAGACAGGTAAGAAACTGGATGAATTGTGATCTAGTCCTGTCTCGAGTGAGAGACCAAGTGTTACATGGTTGGTCCCAGGAACCGGTCTCTGATGAATTGAAGCTGCTCTTCAACAGAAGACATGAGATGAGCAGTCAAGATGGTATTCTGTCAGGGGGTGCATGGGTAGTAGTTCCTCCACAGGGAAGGGAGCTACTTTTAGTACAGCCACAGTGCCCATCCAGGGATGTCCTGAATGAAGACCATAGTGTGAAGTTATCTTTGGTGGCCAGGAATGGACGGTGATATTGAAGATGTGGTAAAACGTCAGGTGCAATGTCATTACACCCATGGGAGTGGCCAGGTAGACCCTGAGTGCGATTGTACACTGACTACATCAGTCCTTTCCTTGGAACCATGTTTCCACTGATTATAGATGCTCATTCCAAGTGGTTAGATGTTGATGAGGTAAAGTCGCCAAAGTTGGGCGTGGCTACAGAAAAATTATGCCAGAGCTCCAGAGTTCCAACGATTTATCAGCCTCAATGGGGTCAACCATGTGAAGCCTGCACCCCACCATCCATCATCCAATGGACTGGCGGAAAGGGCAGTACAAACTTTTAAGGCGGGGATGAAAAAGTTAACAGGTGATTCACTGGAGAGCAAACTTGTTCATTTCCTATTTCATTACAGAACACCACCCCCTGCACCCGCCGCCCCCCCCCACCCCCCCACCCCACCCCACACACTACGACAGGAACAACACCAGCAGAATTATTGATGAGGTGCTGTCTACAGACAAGGCTGAGCCTGATACTTCCCAATTTGGAGGGGAAGGTGGAAAAAAGTCAAGGGAACCTAAAAGTGACTCATGATTTGCATAG